>NC_068430.1:75809104-75824383 GCF_023373465.1 Oncorhynchus keta
GGTGGTGAAGGTAGGAAACAATATCTCCACTCCGCTGATCCTCAACACTGGGGCCCCACAAGGGTGCAATCTCAGGCCTCTCCTGTACTCCCTGTTCACCCATGACTGCATGGCCATGCACGCCTCCAACTCAATCATCAAGTTTGCAGACGACACTAAAGTGGTAGGCTTGATTACCAACAATGAAGAGACAGCCTACATGGAGGAGGTGAGGGCCCTCGGAGTGTGATGTCAGGAAAATAACCTCTCCCTCAATGTCAGCTAAACAAAAAGATTATTGTGGACTTGTCACTGAAAACCCCACTAACTTTTACAGGTGAACAAATGCAGAGCTCTCCAGAGGGTGGTGCGGTCTGCACCACGCTTCACCGGGGGCAAACTACCTTCCCTCCAGGACACCTACAACACCCGATGTCACAGGAAGGCCAAAAGATCATCAAGGACAACAACCACCCGAGCCACTGCCTGCTCACCCTGCTTACCGTCCAGAAGGCGAGGTCAGTACTGGTGCATCAGACCTGGGACAGAGATTGAAAAACAGCTTCTATCTTAAGGCCATCAGACTGTTAAACAGCCATCACTAACACAGAGAGGAGGGCTGCCTACCTACAGACTTGACATCATTGGCAACTTTAATAAATGGAACACTAGTCACTTTAATAATACCACTTTAAAAATGTTTACATCTCTCCGGGCAGGGCTCCGGGCAGCCGAGCGGAAATGGAGGAAAACTCGCCTCCCTGCGGACCTGGCATCCTTTCGCTCCCTCCTCTCTACATTTTCCTCTTCTGTCTCTGCTGCTAAAGCCACTTTCTACCACTCTAAATTCCAAGCCTCTGCCTCTAACCCTAGGAAGCTCTTTGCCACCTTCTCCTCCCTCCTGAATCCTCCTCCCCTCCCCCTCCTCCCTCTCTGCAGATGACTTCGTAAACCATTTTGAAAAGAAGGTCGACGACATCCGATCCTCGTTTGCTAAGTCAAACGACACCGCTGGTTCTGCTCACACTGCCCTACCCTGTGCTCTGACCTCTTTCTCCCTCTCTCTCCAGATGAAATCTCGCGTCTTGTGACGGCCGGCCGCCCAACAACCTGTCCGCTTGACCCTATCCCCTCCTCTCTTCTCCAGGGCATTTCCGGAGACCTTCTCCCTTACCTCACCTCGCTCATCAACTCATCCCTGACCGCTGGCTACGTCCCTTCCGTCTTCAAGAGAGCAAGAGTTGCACCCCTTCTGAAAAAACCTACACTCAATCCCTCCGATGTCAACAACTACAGACCAGTATCCCTTCTTTCTTTTCTCTCCAAAACTCTTGAATGTGCCGTCCTTGGCCAGCTCTCCCGCTATCTCTCTCAGAATGACCTTCTTGATCCAAATCAGTCAGGTTTCAAGACTAGTCATTCAACTGAGACTGCTCTTCTCTGTATCACGGAGGCGCTCCGCACCGCTAAAGCTAACTCTCTCTCCTCTGCTCTCATCCTTCTAGACCTATCGGCTGCCTTCGATACTGTGAACCATCAGATCCTCCTCTCCACCCTCTCCGAGTTGGGCATCTCCGGCGCGGCCCACGCTTGGATTGCGTCCTACCTGACAGGTCGCTCCTACCAGGTGGCGTGGCGAGAATCTGTCTCCTCACCACGCGCTCTCACCACTGGTGTCCCCCAGGGCTCTGTTCTAGGCCCTCTCCTATTCTCGCTATACACCAAGTCACTTGGCTCTGTCATAACCTCACATGGTCTCTCCTATCATTGCTATGCAGACGACACACAATTAATCTTCTCCTTTCCCCCTTCTGATGACCAGGTGGCGAATCGCATCTCTGCATGTCTGGCAGACATATCAGTGTGGATGACGGATCACCACCTCAAGCTGAACCTCGGCAAGACGGAGCTGCTCTTCCTCCCGGGAAGGACTGCCCGTTCCATGATCTCGCCATCACGGTTGACAACTCCATTGTGTCCTCCTCCCAGAGCGCTAAGAACCTTGGCGTGATCCTGGACAACACCCTGTCGTTCTCAACTAACATCAAGGCGGTGCCCGTTCCTGTAGGTTCATGCTCTACAACATCCGCAGAGTACGACCCTGCCTCACACAGGAAGCGGCGCAGGTCCTAATCCAGGCACTTGTCATCTCCCGTCTGGATTACTGCAACTCGCTGTTGGCTGGGCTCCCTGCCTGTGCCATTAAACCCCTACAACTCATCCAGAACGCTGCAGCCCGTCTGGTGTTCAACATTCCCAAGTTCTCTCACGTCACCCCGCTCCTCCGCTCTCTCCACTGGCTTCCAGTTGAAGCTCGCATCCGCTACAAGACCATGGTGCTTGCCTACGGAGCTGTGAGGGGAACGGCACCTCAGTACCTCCAGGCTCTGATCAGGCCCTACACCCAAACAAGGGCACTGCGTTCATTCACCTCTGGCCTGCTCGCCTCCCTACCACTGAGGAAGTACAGTTCCCGCTCAGCCCAGTCAAAACTGTTCGCTGCTCTGGCCCCCCCAATGGTGGAACAAACTCCCCCACGACGCCAGGACAGCGGAGTCAATCACCACCTTCCGGAGACACCTGAAACCCCACCTCTTTAAGGAATACCTAGGATAGGATAAGTAATCCTTCTCACCCCCCACTTTTAAGATTTAGATGCACTATTGTAAAGTGACTGTTCCACTGGATCTCATAAGGTGAATGCACCAATTTGTAAGTCGCTCTGGATAAGAGCGTCTGCTAAATGACTTAAATGTAAATGTAAATGCATTACTCATCTCATATGTATATACTGTATCCTTTACAATCTATTCTTTACTATCTATTGCATCTTAGCCGCTCGGTCACTGCTCATCCATATATTTTATACTTACACCACCGTTCAACAGTTTGGGGTCACTTAGAATTGTCCTTGTTTTTGAAGGAAAAGCACATTTTTTGTTCATTAAAATAACATCAAATTGATCAGACATACAGTGTAGACATTGTTAATGTTGTAAATGACTTGTAGCTGGAAACGGCAGATTTTTAATGGAATATCTACATAGGCGTTCAGAGACCCATTATCAACAACCATCACTCCTATGTTCCAATGGCACGTTGTGTTAGCTAATCCAAGCTTATAATTTGAAGGCTAATTGATCATTAGAAAACTGCCAGCTTCATTAAATAGTACCCACAAAACACCAGTCTCAACGTCAACAGTGAAGAGGCGACACTGGGATGCTGGCCTTCTGGGCAGCGTTCCTCTCCCCAGTGTCTGGGTTATTTTGCCCATATTAATCTTATCTTTTTTCTTGGCCAGTCTGAGATATGGCTTTTTCTTTGCAACTCTGCCCAGAAGGCCAGCCTCCCGGAGTCGCCTCTTCACTGTTGACGTTGAGACTGGTGTTTTGCGGGTACTATTTAATGAAGCTGCCAGTTGAGAGCTTGTGAGGCATCTGTTTCTCAAACTAGACACTCTAATGTACTTGTCCTCTTGCTCAGTTGTGCACCGGGCCTCCGACTCCTCTTTCTATTCTGGTTAGGGCCAGTTTGCGCTGTTCTGTGAAGGGAGTAGTACACAGCGTTGTATGAGATCTTCAGTTTCTTGGCAATTTCTCACATGAAATAGCCTTCATTTCTCAGAACAAGAATAGACTGACGAGTTTCATTAGAAAGTTAATTGTTTCTGCCATTTTGAGCTTGTAATCAAACCAACAAATTCTGACGCTCCAGATACTCAACTAGTCTAAAGGAGGCCAGTTTTATTGCTTCTTTAATCAGAACAGCCGATTGGCTAACAGATTGCAAAAGGGTTTTCTAATGATCAATTAGCCTTTTAAAATGACAGACTTGGATTAACAAGGCACAACCAGTCATTGGAACACAGGATTGATGGTTGATAATGTGTCTCTGTGAAGCTGGATATTCCATAAAAATCTGCAGTTTCCAGCTGCAAAGTCATTCATCAAGGAAAAGGTTTTGATGTTATTTTGGACAAAAATCTCAAAATAAAATATTTTAGATTTGTTTAACACTAGTGTTTGGTTATTGTCATGATGGTCCAAGTATTTTGTGTTTTTCTTTATGTTTTGATCAGGCCAGGGTGTGACATGGGTTTTCTATGTGGTGTGAAAATAGTCAAAATCAAGAAACATGGCTTGAATGAGTGGTTCTCAATCAGAGGCGGTGTTTACTGGTGCTGATTGGGAACCACTCATTACAGCCATATTCTTTGGTTGTATTTACCTATACAGTGAGTGTGCGCCTGAGTGTCTTGATGTCCTTGTTCGATGTTAGTTGACACAAGTATAGGCTGTTTTCACTTTTCGCATTTGTTTTGTAGTGAATGTATAGATTCGGAGTAAGTCCCTTTAAATAAACATGGATCGCAATCGACACGCCAGGGGGTCCGACTCTCCTTCACCATATGAAAACAAGTGACACTCATCCCATTCCATTCCATACTAGATTGAGTATTAGGTTTTGTTGTGGAATTGTTAGATGTTATCTGTTAGAAGTTGCTGCATACGGTCTAAAAGCATAATCATTTCACTGTCAAACCATCTGTAACCAACATGAAGTGATCCATTCTATAAATTTGATTTGACATCTGAACATAAATAAGGAAAGAATTCCAAAATGAACTTTGAAGGCACACCTGTTTAACCAGATTCAGGTGACTACCTCAGAAGCTGGTTGAGAGAATGCCAAGAGGGTGCAAAGCTGTCATCAGAAAAGGTTTACTTTGACTAATCTCAAATATAAAATATATTTAGATTTGTTTAACAGACTTGGTTACTACATGATTCCATATGTGTTACTTCATAGTTTAGATGTCTTCACTATTATTCTACAATGTAGAAAATAGTCAAAATCAAGAAACATGCTTGAATAAGTAGGTGTGTCCAAACAGACTGGTTTACAACTCAGGTTTACAGGCCAGACTCAGGTTTACCTAGACTACAGTGAGTGTGCGCCAGACTAGGAAGACTGGGTTTAACCCCGACTAGGCATACTCCTTGGCACTCAGGTTTAACCAAATAGATTTACCAGACTAGGTCCCTAGACACGTAGACTAGGTTTATCCAGACTGGTTTAACCAGACATCAAGCTGCCAGACTTGGTTTACAGGAGATAGGCTTACCAGATGCTATGGTTTCCTCACACAAGTTGCATACTGACTAGTACTTTTGTGAACGCAGACTAAGAAACATGAAGATCCATTCTATAAGACTGAGGTCTGAACATAAATAAGGTACATTAACCAGACTAGGTTTACCAGACTAGGTTTAACCAGACTTGGTTTACCAGACTAGGTTTACCAGACTAGGTTTAACCAGACTATGTTTAACCAGACTAGGTTTACCAGACTAGGTTTACCAGACTAGGTTTAACCAGACTAGATTTAACCAGACTAGGTTTAACCAGACTAGGTTTACCAGACTCGGTTTAACCAGACTAGGTTTACCAGCCTAGGTTTAACCAGACTAGGTTTACCAGACTAGGTTTAACCAAACCAAGTTTACCAGACTAGGTTTAACCAGACTAGGCTTAACCAGACTAGGTTTACCAGACTAGGTTTACCAGACTAGGTTTAACCAGACTAGGTTTAACCAGACTAGGTTTACCAGACTAGGTTTAACCAGACTAGGTTACCAGACTAGGTTTACCAGACTAGGTTTAACCAGACTAGGTTTACCAGACTAGGTTTACCATACTAGGTTTAACCAGACTAGGTTTACCAGACTAGGTTTACCAGACTAGGTTTAACCAGACTAGGTTTAACCAGACTAGGTTTACCAGACAAAAGTCTGCCCTTGATGAAGAAAGCGTTGGTGGTTTGACAGGAGTAGCCTGTGATGATCATTCCTGCTGTGTGTTTTAGCTTCTCAGTGTGATGGTGATTCACATCATCAAGCCTGAAGACAGAAGATCCAGGCAGCGTCTAGCGCTCTGTATGAACACACACAGTGTTAACACACCTCGTTGATCTCTGTGTGTGTGTGTGTGTGTGTGTGTGTGTGTGTGTGTGTGTGTGTGTGTGTGTGTGTGTGTGTGTGTGTGTGTGTGTGTGTGTGTGTGTGTGTGTGTGTGTGTGTGTGTGTGTGTGTGTGTGTGTGTGTGTGTGTGTGTGTGTGTGTGTGTGTGTGTGTGTGTGTGTGTGTGTGTGTGTGTGTGTGTGTGTGTGTGTGTGTGTGTGTGTGTGTGTGTGTGTGTGTGTGTGTGTGTGTGTGTGTGTGTGTGTGTGTGTGTGTGTGTGTGTGTGTGTGTGTGTGTGTGTGTGTGTGTGTGTGTGTGTGTGTGTGTGTGTGTGTGAGACATCTACCCCCGGGGCCTGTCCCTGTCAGTGTGTTTGATTTCCTGTCTGTCAAACTCAACATCTTGGCACTCCACTTCCTGTAGTCAGCCCTCCGACAGAGATGCTCATTCTAGGGCTGGCCGTTTCCATGGTATATCAAGGCTTTCTCGCTTTCTCTCTCTGTCCCTCTGTCACTCTCTTTCTCTCTTTCTCACCCTCCTCCTCCATTCTCTCTCTTTCACACTCTCTCCCAAGCCGTCTTACTTGTGTAAAATGTATCTCCCTCTCATCTCTCTCATTCTCTCTTTATGCTTCCGTTTTTTCGTAACCCATAGTGAAGATGATTCATTCTGTTCTCTTTTCATAACCCAGAGTGAAGATAATTCATTATGTTCTCTTTTCATAACCCAGAGTGAAGATAATTCATTATGTTCTCTTTTCGTAACCCATAGTGAAGATAATTCATTCTGTTCTCTTTTCGTAACCCAGAGTGAAGATGATTCATTCTGTTCTCTTTTCGTAACCCAGAGTGAAGATAATTCATTATGTTCTCTTTTCGTAACCCAGAGTGAAGATAATTCATTCTGTTCTCTTTTCATAACCCATAGTGAAGATGATTCATTCTGTTCTCTTTTCATAACCCATAGTGAAGATGATTCATTCTGTTCTCTTTTCATAACCCATAGTGAAGATGATTTATTCTGTTCTCTATTCATAATCCATAGTGAAGATGATTCATTCTGTTCTCTATTCATAATCCATAGTGAAGATGATTCATTCTGTTCTCTATTCATAACCCATAGTGAAGATGATTCATTCTGTTCTCTTTTCGTAACCCATAGTGAAGATGATTCATTCTGTTCTCTTTTCATAACCCATAGTGAAGATGATTCATTCTGTTCTTTTTTCGTAACCCAGAGTGAAGATCTCTTTTCATAACCCATAGTGAAGATGATTTATTCTGTTCTCTATTCATAACCCATAGTGAAGATGATTCATTCTGTTCTCTTTTCATAACCCATAGTGAAGATGATTTATTCTGTTCTCTATTCATAATCCATAGTGAAGATGATTTATTCTGTTCTCTATTCATAATCCATAGTGAAGATGATTCATTCTGTTCTCTATTCATAATCCATAGTGAAGATGATTCATTATGTTCTCTTTTCATAATAACCCATAGTGAAGATGATTCATTCTGTTCTCTTTCATAACCCATAGTGAAGATGATTCATTCTGTTCTCTTTTCATAACCCATAGTGAAGATGATTCATTCTGTTCTCTTTTCATAACCCATAGTGAAGATGATTCATTCTGTTCTCTATTCATAACCCATAGTGAAGATGATTCATTCTGTTCTCTTTTCGTAACCCATAGTGAAGATGATTCATTCTGTTCTCTTTTCATAACCCATAGTGAAGATGATTCATTCTGTTCTCTTTCATAACCCATAGTGAAGATGATTCATTCTGTTCTCTTTTCATAACCCATAGTGAAGATGATTTATTCTGTTCTCTATTCATAACCCATAGTGAAGATGATTCATTCTGTTCTCTATTCATAACCCATAGTGAAGATGATTCATTCTGTTCTCTTTTCATAACCCATAGTGAAGATGATTTATTCTGTTCTCTATTCATAATCCATAGTGAAGATGATTCATTCTGTTCTCTATTCATAACCCATAGTGAAGATGATTCATTCTGTTCTCTATTCATAACCCATAGTGAAGATGATTCATTCTGTTCTCTATTCATAACCCATAGTGAAGATGATTCATTCTGTTCTCTTTTCATAACCCATAGTGAAGATGATTCATTCTGTTCTCTATTCATAATCCATAGTGAAGATGATTCAATCTGTTCTCTTTTCATAACCCATAGTGAAGATGATTCAATCTGTTCTCTTTTCATAACCCATAGTGAAGATGATTTATTCTGTTCTCTATTCATAATCCATAGTGAAGATGATTCAATCTGTTCTCTTTTCATAACCCATAAGATGATTCATTCTGAAGATGATTTCAATCTGTTCTCTATTCATAACCCATAGTGAAGATGATTCATTCTGTTCTCTATTCATAACCCATAGTGAAGATGATTCATTCTGTTCTCTATTCATAACCCATAGTGAAGATGATTCATTCTGTTCTCTATTCATAACCCATAGTGAAGATGATTCATTCTGTTCTCTATTCATAATCCATAGTGAAGATGATTCAATCTGTTCTCTTTTCATAACCCATAGTGAAGATGATTCATTCTGTTCTCTATTCATAACCCATAGTGAAGATGATTCATTCTGTTCTCTTTTCATAACCCATAGTGAAGATGATTCATTCTGTTCTCTATTCATAATCCATAGTGAAGATGATTCATTCTGTTCTCTATTCATAACCCATAGTGAAGATGATTCATTCTGTTCTCTATTCATAATCCATAGTGAAGATGATTCAATCTGTTCTCTTTTCGTAATCCATAGTGAAGATGATTCATTCTGTTCTCTTTTCATAACCCATAGTGAAGATGATTCATTCTGTTCTCTATTCATAATCCATAGTGAAGATGATTCAATCTGTTCTCTTTTCGTAACCCATAGTGAAGATGATTCATTCTGTTCTGTTGTTTAATTAAACATTATCTGGTAAGTGTCCTGTTATTTCTAACTCTCATAGGTAGAGCCAAGCACACACACACACCACACGCACGCACGCACGCACGCACGCACGCACGCACGCACGCACACACACACACACACACACACACACACACACACACACACACACACACACACACACACACACACACACACACACACACACACACACACACACACACACCCTTCCCCATATAGACTCCATGGCACAAGGCAGGGGAGATCCAAGACAAAAGCTGCCCATACTAAGCATTGTTTGTGTTTTAAGAGCTAATGCGCATCGACAACTTCCATTCAACCAGATATTCCATTGAATAGAATCCAGTGACAGGATATTCTACAGGATCAATGTGCTGCATCAAGAGGTTCTGCTTCTAATTAAAATAACCCAGAGTTAAAAAGTCTGTCAAGTAGAGGTTGGAGTTTCAATTAGATATTGAAGAGCTGGTGTTTGTGTGTACGTGTGAGAGTGTGTGTGTGTTCCTGTCTTTCTCTGTGGGCACTGCCAAGCTCCAGCTATTGACTGGCAGTCTGCCCTCGTCCCCTCACACTCTCCACTACCCTCAGAGAGATGGACACCCACACACAGAGACACACAGAAAGGTTACAGGCGGGCATGCAACTCAGCAGGGGCTCAACCATTGGCCAGCTCGGAGGTCCTGGGTGGGTAAGTGTTGGCGCTGACCTCATTTGATTGGCTGCCCTCCCAGCTGGCCTCCCATCCACCACTGCACCATAGCCAATCACACCCCACTGTGACCCCCCCTCTTGGTTGGCTCAATAGTCCAACTGTCTCAACTACTGCTTCAAGCAATAACATGTACTCTGAGGTCTGGGAAGTCTTCGTACTCAAACACACATGCACAGAGAGAGCCTGTCCCCGAATACTGTTCTTTCGGGTCTTCCATATCGCTAATTTTGCTGCCCCTAACAGAAAATTAAGCAACACAACTACACCCTTTTGACTGAACCTGTACTTTGGCCCAAATATATACAGTTGGGAAGAGAAAACCTCTCCCAACGTTGAGAACCAATCAGTGATCAGTTGAATCATCCCAACCAACCTGGGACACAGTAAAAACAGATGTGGCAGAGATTCAGACTCAGCACAGAATGGACACCCTCCCCAACAGTAGGGTCCAGGTGTACCAGATGCATGTTAGTGGCTATAGCTCCATGTATTATCCTCCATTGGAGGTCAGCTGTCCTCTTATCAATAGGCAGTTTATATAATGATCGCCAACAGCCTTTTGGAGAGGCACCTGGACCAAGCACATCCGCCCACCTCGTCGATTTTACCCCTTCCAGGGAAGAGGCATGGGACACCTTTACACATGTTCTGTACATGGCCTTCTTTCCCACCTCCTTGAACTCCCCAGCTCCGGGGTATCGAAGGAAAGCAGCATCCCCACG
The DNA here is from genome assembly GCF_023373465.1 of Oncorhynchus keta. NCBI lineage: Eukaryota > Metazoa > Chordata > Actinopteri > Salmoniformes > Salmonidae > Oncorhynchus > Oncorhynchus keta. Next base: position 75,819,435 of record NC_068430.1, read on the forward strand.
TCCTCTTCAAATGCCCCTATCGCAGCACTAACAATCAGTGCAGGGAACACATAATCCAGACCCTCCTTCCACCGATCAGAATTGGAAGTGTCAGTCACATACTGCAGATGAGGCACTGGCAACGAGTCGCAGACCTCATCGACGACCTTCCTCAGTAGGCGAGATGATCGGATCCCCGCTCTTTCTCCCAGCTCCTCCAACGATCTGCTCCTGCTCCGCATCAGATGACCCAGCTTGGTACACCCCACGCCTAACAGGCATGAACGTAGGCTAGCTGAACCCAGAACACGGGACTGGATGGCAGTGTTGTGAAAAAGAGGCTCTTCAAAAGCCACATCCCTGGTGGCGTGCAGGCCTTACGGGACTTGACAAAGACTCTCCAAGCCTGCATAACAGACTCATAAAATGGAGTCAGGCCAGTCAAATCACCCTCCAGCTTTAAGAGGAAAAGATGCTTGTCTAAGCCCAAACAGCCCGCTCTCCTCATCAATGTGTAGGCTGTTTCAGCCCAGCTCGAACAGTCTCTGTACAACAATCTCTGGGCTGCTTGGAGCCGGAAAGCCATGATCCTAGAAGAAATGTCCACCAGGCCTTGCCCACCCTCGTGCAGTGGCAGGTACAGGGCTGCAGCTTTGATCCAGTGTTGTCCAGACCAGAAGAAATTGACAAGGGTCCTCTGAAGCTCTTGTATCAGACCCTTTGGTGGCTGCAAAATCATTAGCCTGTGCCACAGGGTAGAGGCAGCAAGATTATTAGCTACCAGGACCCTTCCCCTATAAGACAGCTGGGGTAGCAACCATTTCCATCTTGACAGTCTGGCACACACTTTCTCCAATACACCCTCCCAGTTCTTTTTCTGAAAGACATCAGAGCCTAGAAAAACCCCCAAAGTCTTCATCCCATCTCTGCCCCACTGAAGCCCCCCTGGTAACCTTGGAGTGGACCCCGTTTGAAGCCGACCTGCCCACAGCGCTTCACTCTTTCCCCAATTGACTCTAGCTGAGGAGGCCCTCATACACCTTTAAAGTGTTTGAGAGAACCTTAACATCCTCACCCCTGTAATAAAAACTATCACGTCATCTGCATACGCAGAGAGTGCTATCGTGGGACCCTTCATTACACCTGGCACAGAGAAACCAGTAAGCTTCGCTCTTAAAAAACAAAGCATTGGTTCAATCGCCAGACTATATAACTGCCCTGAAATTGGGCATCCCTGCCTGATGCCCCTTGGACAGGGATGGGGCAACTTAAACCACCACCCACCTTCACCATACACGAGGCTCCAGCATACAGTAAATTCACCCATGACAGAAAAACATCCCCAAACCCAAAGGCTTTCATTGTTTTAAACAAGTACTGGTGGTCCACACGATCAAAAGCCTTCTCCTGATCTAACGAAAGTAAACCCACATTTACATCAGACAGTTTACAAATGTCTAAAACATCTCTTATTATAAACAAGTTGTCAACAATAGAGCGATCAGGTACACAGTAAGACTGGTCCTTGTGGATCAACAGTCCCAGATACTCTTTCAACCTGTTTGAGAGACATTTAGAAACAATTTTGTATTCTGCGCACAGCAAAGCAACAGGTCTCCAATTTTTTATGAGAGCCAAATCCCCCTTTTTGGCAACAGTGAAAGCACCGCACGTTGACAGGATACAGGAAGAGAACCCTCATGAAAAGATTCACACAGCACTTCATAAAAATCCTCCCCAATAGACCCCCAAAAGTGCTTATAGAACTCAGATGGTAAACCATCGATGCCAGGGGCTCGGCCTGATGAGAGCTGCATAACTGCTGTGGACAGCTCCTGCAGTGTAATGTCAGCATCCAATACGACTCTCTGCTCAGGTCCCAATTGAGGAAGACCATGTAACAACTGTTCAGTACACAGAGAGTCACAATCCTCCGCCTTATAGAGGACAGAGTAGAAATCCACGGCATGTTGACGCATTTCACTGTCATCCGTGGTCACCTTCCCATCAGGGAGACGAAGGCAGACCATCTGTTTACGTTGTAACGTCGACTGTCCGAGGTTAAAAAAAAGCACTGGGAGCATCCATATCCTTGAGGGAAGCGAAACGAGACCTAATCAAGGCACCCTTCACTCTTTCATGCAGAAACGACCTCAGTTCATGTCTCTTGTCCTGTAAGTTCATGACTAGTCCAGGGTCGTTCTGAGTGAGCAGCTTCAATTCAATAGACTTGATATCCTGTTCAAGGGCCTTGATAGTCTCTTTAACTTCAGTTTGAGACAGAGCAGTATACTGTTGACAAAAAACTCGTATTTGGGCCTTCCCAACCTCCCACCATTGTCTCAAGGACTCAAAATTCCCTTTATAACCCTCCATTTTTCCCAAAACAACACAAACCTGTCACAAAACATGACATCATGTAACAATTTAACATTAAAATACCAGTAAGGTGATGACCTTCGTGGACAGGACATGTGAATATCAACAGAAACAACATGATGATCAGAAAATCCCACAGGAGTAATGGCACACCTTCCAACCCTACTACAGTATTGCTCAGATACATACAACCTGTCTAACCTTGCTGCACTGACACGACCTTCATTAATTTTTAGCCATGTGTACTGCCTAACTTTTGCATTCCTTACTTCCACACATCAGAAAGCTCAAACTCATTTAATAGGCCAGACAGGCAAGTGGCTGACCGCAGGTGAGGTTCTTCAGCGGTGCGATCAACAGTAAAATCCACTGTACAATTCCAGTCACCCCTAAAACCATACACCCCTCTTGATCACACTGTCTTAAGGTTTCCTTTATCTGATCAAAAACAGCAATACGCTCTGTACCCTCATTAGAGCATAAACATTCAAAAAACAAACAAAAACCCCATAACATCCACCTTGACCAATAAAGCCCGACCCTTGACAATCTCTGTTGTAGATACCACAGTCACCCCTAAGCCTGAGGAAAACAAGATTGCCACCCCAGTACTGAAATTAGTACCATGACTGAGTACATGCTGCCCCTCCCACCACATACCCCAGTCAACCTCATTTTCCTCATCACTATGTGTCTCCTGTAGGAAAACTACATTAAGCCTTTTCTGTTTTATTACTTCTAAAACCCAAGCCCTCTTATTCCTGTCCCTTCCCCCATTAATATTAAGAGAACCTACCCTTAGTACTTCCATATAGAAAAGAGAAAAGAAAAGCAGAAGAGCCCACAGAGAAACCAACAAGAAAAAAGACACCCTATGAGGCATGATCATCATCATTATTCTTTTTCTTCTCTTAACCTGAACACGTTTCCCGCCACCTTTGCTGCTGCAACAGCAGTAATAAATTTCCTCAAGCGAAACCGCTTCTTCTCACTCAGCTGGTCTAACCCCACCGTCTTCTGTAACATCACAGCTGACCTCACAAACTTATCAACATCAAAATAATCTGCCAATTTGACAGATTTCCCAAAAGTCTGATCCAGAAACTCATTTACCTCCTCTAGATCATAAACTGAGTCCTCGCCATCAGCTGTCATATCTAACGAGATATCCATATCCTTCTCTTGATCCTCCTCAGCTGAGACCACAGACAACTGACTCCCTCTACCTCATCCCTTTCAACACTCCCCACTTGCACCTCATCACTGTACCAAGCATCTCCTCCACTACCTGGGAGACTAGCCCCACCTGAACATCACTACTCATAGTGGGCATCTCCTCCATTAACTGGGAGCCTAGCTCCACATGAACTCCCAGCACTCGTAGTGGAATCTCCTCCACTACCTGAGAGCTTAGCTCCACATGAAAACCCTCTTGTACCTCATTACTCATAATGGACAACTCCTCCACTACCTGGGAGCCTAGCTCTACATGAACCCCAGCACTCGTAGTGGGCATCTCCTCCACTCCCTGGGAGCCTAGCTCCACATGAACCCCCTCCCTTTACCCCAGCACTCATACTGGGCACCTGCTCACCAGTCTGAGAACTGGCTCTTCAGATACATCCTTACCTTCTACAACAATATTTTTCTGCTGCATAACATTACCTTCTAATACAAGTTGCAACCCCGTGCCTCAACAAGGATAACTTGTTCCTCAGCAACAGGTGCTTGTGGCTGCTCTACCGCTGTCAGCTCACCTCTCTCCCTACATCAGCGGGCCCAGGCGTTACGATAACCACCTGTGCCCCTCCCTCTGCCTTCTCCCTTTTTCGGGCAAGCATGTCGCTTATGACCAAACTCTCCACACTCAAAACACCGTTGATTACCCGTACTAGCATAAACCATATACAATCTGTTGTCATACTTGATTTTAAACGATAACTCTAAAGTCTGCTCCGGTGAGTCCAAAACATAAACACCTGTCGCCAAATGACATTACCTGTTTCAACGCCGGGTGTTTGCAACCCAACGGGACAACCTTAATTGAACTGGCGAACTTCCCAAAGCGCAATAACTCGCGCCCAATAGCTCATTTGGAATAAACGGTGGTACATTTGAAATCGTTACCCTTGTTGACGGGGAAAAAAAGCGGCGTAACTTGAATAAACATTCCTTTAAGAAGTACACCATGCTCAACCATACGATCTACCAGACACTCTTCTTTAAGAAATACCACCACAGCTTTATTCATCCGAGATGCATAAGCGATATTCTCATTTCCTACCTTCTTTCCTACGGCGACCAGAAACTCCTCCACCGTGACAGCAGCTTCAGTAACACACCTAAAGCCGTGCCGAAGTGACAGGGACGGCATCCCCGTTCGGGCTGCCATCCCTGCCAAAATCTGGGTAATTCTGATACGCAAAACAAAATACTTAATTCTACCACACAAAAAAAAAATAATAACGTTAATCATGCACCAAGAAAAATAGAAAACCGAAAGAAAGTTGGAATATCTAACTCTCCACAACACACGCACTCCTTCACTCAAACAATTCCCAGCATGCACCAATCACTCCCAGCATGCAGAG
>NC_068430.1:75824483-75834483 GCF_023373465.1 Oncorhynchus keta
GAGAGGGAGATAGAGAGAGATAGAGAGAGAGAGATAGAGAGACAGAGAGAGAGAGAGAGAGAAGAGAGAGAGAGAGAGATAGGGAGGGAGAGATAGAGAGAGAGAGAGAGAGAGAGAGAGAGAGAGAGAGAGAGAGAGAGATAGGAGAGAGAGAGAGAGAGAGAGAGAGAGAGCAGAGAGAGAGAGACAGAAGAGAAGAGACAGAGACAGAACAGAGAGAGAGAGAGAGAGAGGAGAGACCAACAACGACGAGACGGCCTACAGGGAGGAGGTGAGGGCCCTCGGAGTGTGGTGTCAGGAAAATAACCTCACACTCAACGTCAACAAAACTAAGGAGATGATTGTGGACTTCAGGAAACAGCAGAGGGAACACCCCCTATCCACATCGATGGAACAGTAGTGGAGAGGGTAGCTAGTTTTAAGTTCCTCGGCATACACATCACAGACAAACTGAATTGGTCCTCACTGACAGCGTCGTGAAGAAGGCGCAGCAGCGCCTATTCAACCTCAGGAGGCTGAAGAAATTCGGCTTGTCACCAAAGCACTCACAAACTTCTACAGATGCACAATCAGCAGCATCCTGGCGGGCTGTATCACCGCCTGGTGCGGCAACTGCTCCGCCCTCAACCGTAAGGCTCTCAGAGGGTAGTGAGGACTGCACAACGCATCACCGGGGGCAAACTACCTGCCCTCAGGACACCTACACCACCCGTTGTTACAGGAAGGCCATAAAGATCATCAAGGACATCAACCACCCGAACCACTGCCTGTTCACCCCGCTATCATCAGAAGGCGAGGTCAGTACAGGTGCATCAAAGCTGGGACCGAGAGACTGAAAAACAGCTTCTATCTCAAGGCCATCAGACTGTTAAACAGCCACCACTAACAGTGTGAGTGGCTGCTGCCAACACACTGTCATTGACACTGACCCAACTCCAGCCATTTTAATAATGGGAATTGATGGGAATTATGTAAATATATCACTAGCCACTTTAAACAATGCTACCTTATATAATGTTACTTACCCTACATTATTCATCTCATATGCATATGTATATACTGTACTCTACATCATCGACTGCATCCTTATGTAACACATGTATCACTAGCCACTTTAACTATGCCACTTTGTTTACTTTGTCTACACACTCATCTCATATGTATATACTGTACTCGATACCATCTACTGTATGCTGCTCTGTACCATCACTCATTCATATATCCTTATGTACATATTCCTTATCCCCTTACACTGTGTATAAGACAGTAGTTTTGGAATTGTTAGTTAGATTACTTGTTGGTTATCACTGCATTGTCGGAACTAGAAGCACAAGCATTTCGCTACACTCGCATTTAACATCTGCTAACCATGTGTATGTGACAAATAAAATTTGATTTGATTTGATTTGAGAGACAGAACAGACAGACAGACAGACAGACAGACAGACAGAAAAGGAAGAGGAGAGAGAAGGAGACAGAACAGAGAGAGAGAGAGAGAGATAGCGAGACAGAGACAGAACACCAAATAATGCATGCAGAGCAGAATTAGGCCAATACCCACTAATTATCAAAATCCAGAAAAGAGCCGTTAAATTCTATAACCACCTAAAAGGAAGCAATTCCAAAACCTTCCACATCAACAAAGCCATCACCTTGTTTTGTATATATTTAGTTATTTCATGTATCGTTGTTTTTTCATTAAAGAACTACCACGCTGCATTTTGGTCCGACTCTCTTTCAACAGACGAACGCCGTTACAGCTATGTGCTCACTGCCCACAAAATGAGGTGGAAACTGAGCTGCACTTCCTAACCTCCTGCCCAATGTATCACCATATTAGAGAGACATATTTCCCTCAGATTACACAGATCCACAAAGAATTTGAAAACAAATCAAATTTGGAAAAAATCCCATATCTACTGGGTGAAACTCCACAGTGTTCCATCACAGCAGCAAGATTTGTGACCTGTTGCCACGAGAAAAGGGCAACCAGTGAAGAACAAACACCATTGTAAATACAACCCATATTTATGCTTATTTATTTTCCCTTGTGTACTTTAACCAGTTGTACATTGTTACAACACTGTATATATACGTAATATGACATTTGTAATGTCTTTATTGTTTTGAAACTTCTGTATGTGTAATGTTTACTGTTAATTTTTATTGTTTATTTCACTTTTGTATATTATCTACCTCACCTGCTTTGGCAATGTTGACACATGTTCCCATGCCAATAAAGCCCCTTGAATTGAATTGAATTGAGAGAACAGAGAGACAGAAAGAGAGAGACAGAGAGAGCAAGACAGAGAGACAGACAGAGAGACAGACAGAAAGTGAGTGAGAGAGATACAGAAAGAGAGCAATATCTCAGAGAGAGAGAGACAGAGAGAAAGTTATATCTCAGAGAGAGAGAGAGAGAGACAGAGAGAAAGTTATATCTCAGAGAGAGAGAGAGACAGAGAGAAAGTTATATCTCAGAGAGAGAGAGAGACAGAGAGAAAGTTATATCTCAGAGAGAGAGAGACAGAGAGAAAGTTATATCTCAGAGAGAGAGACAGAGAGAAAGTTATATCTCAGAGAGAGAGAGAAGACAGAGAGAAAGTTATATCTCAGAGAGAGAGAGACAGAGAGAAAGTTATATCTCAGAGAGAGAGAGACAGAGAGAAAGTTATATCTCAGAGAGAGAGAGAGACAGAGAGAAAGTTATATCTCAGAGAGAGACAGAGAGAAAGTTATATCTCAGAGAGAGAGAGAGAGAGAGAGAAAGTTATATCTCAGAGAGAGAGAGAGAGAGAGAGAAAGTTATATCTCAGAGAGAGAGAGACAGAGAGAAAGTTATATCTCAGAGAGAGAGAGACAGAGAGAAAGTTATATCTCAGAGAGAGAGAGACAGAGAGAAAGTTATATCTCAGAGAGAGAGAGACAGAGAGAAAGTTATATCTCAGAGAGAGAGAGAGACAGAGAGAAAGTTATATCTCAGAGAGAGAGACAGAGAGAAAGTTATATCTCAGAGAGAGAGAGAGAGAGAGAGACAGAGAGAAAGTTATATCTCAGAGAGAGAGAGAGACAGAGAGAAAGTTATATCTCAGAGAGAGAGAGAGACAGAGAGAAAGTTATATCTCAGAGAGAGAGAGAGACAGAGAGAAAGTTATATCTCAGAGAGAGAGAGACAGAGAGAAAGTTATATCTCAGAGAGAGAGAGAGAGACAGAGAGAAAGTTATATCTCAGAGAGAGAGACAGAGAGAAAGTTATATCTCAGAGAGAGAGAGAGAGAGAGAGAAAGTTATATCTCAGAGAGAGAGAGAGACAAAGAGAAAGTTATATCTCAGAGAGAGAGACAGAGAGAAAGTGATATCTCAGAGAGAGATAGTAAAGAGAGAGAGAAAGAGAGAAAGCGATATCTCAGAGAGAGAGAGACAGAGAGGAAGCAATATCTCAGAGAGAGAGAGAGACAGAGAGAAAGCGATATCTTAGAGAGAGATAGTAAAGAGAGAGAGAGAGACAGAGAGAAAGCGATATCTCAGAGAGAGATAGTAAAGAGAGAGAGACAGAGAGAAAGTGATATCTCAGAGAGAGAGAGAGAGACAGAGAGAAAGCAATATCTCAGAGAGAGAGAGAGAGAGAAAGTGATATCTTAGAGAGAGATAGTAAAGAGAGAGAGAGACAGAGAGAAAGCGATATCTCAGAGAGAGATAGTAAAGAGAGAGACAAAGAGAGAAAGCGATATCTCAGAGAGAGATAGTAAAGAGAATGCAATATCTCAGAGAGAGAGAGACAGAGAGAAAGCGATATCTCAGAGAGAGATAGTAAAGAGAGAGAGACAAAGAGAGAAAGAGATATCTCAGAGAGAGATAGTAAAGAGAATGCAATATCTCAGAGAGAGAGAGACAGAGAGAAAGCGATATCTCAGAGAGAGATAGTAAAGAGAGAGAGAGACAGAGAGAAAGTGATATCTCAGAGAGAGATAGTAAAGAGAATGCGATATCTCAGAGAGAGAGAGACAGAGAGAAAGCGATATCTCAGAGAGAGATAGTAAAGAGAGAGAGACAGAGAGAAAGCGATATCTCAGAGAGAGACAGTAAAGAGAGAGCTATGGGGAAAGTTACTGAGAAATAAAGAGATGCTAGAGAGAGATACGGGAAGATGGAGAGATCCTCTCCCTTATTTCTCCTCCTCCAGTTTAAAAATACCAGTGGGCTGAGAGACAATAATCTGGACAGTATATCACCACCCACTGTCATTCTACATCCTAAGTAGTCCTCTCCCTCTCTCTCCCTCCCCTCCCTCCCTCCCTCCCTCCCTCCCTCCCTCCCTCCCTCCCTCCCTCCCTCCCTCCCTCCCTCCCTCCCTCCCTCCCTCCCTCCCTCCCTCCCTCCCTCCCTCCCCCTCTCTCTTCAGGCTTAGTAAATTACATTTTGCTCAGGCAGGCTTTAGTTCTATAAGTAAGTGTGTGTGTTCTTGTCTCTAGGTGTTTTAATTACGTAGTTAACACTGATAGCAAGACTAGATTGGACTTGCTGATGGTCCTGTGTTTAAAACAGATGGTTATTTTTAGACAGAGTAAAGGGGATGAGGAGAGGAGTAGTGATGTGTGTGTATATGAAAGGTTGTGTTTGGAGAACACTATTATTGGCAGTGGGTGCTTGTGTATACCGTATGCAACTCGTAGGTAGACTCAGATGGAACATACCTATAGATTTACACCTCTGTAGGTTTAGTATAGTATATTAGATTACAGTAGAGTATAGTAGAGTAGAGTATAGCATATTACAGAAGAGTAGATTACAGTAAAATAGAGTAGATTACATTACAGTAGAGTAGATTAGATTACAGTAGATTAGATTACAGTAGAGTATAGTAGAGTATAGCATATTACAGAAGAGTAGATTACAGTAGAGTAGATTAGATTACAGTACATTATAATAGAGTAAATTAGATTACAGTAGAGTAGATTAGATTACAGTAAAATCAAGTAGATTAGATTAAAGTACATTATAATAGAGTAGATTAGATTACAGTAAAGTAGAGCAAATTAGATGAAAGTACATTATAGTAGAGTAGATTAGAATACAGTAAAGTAGAGCAGATTTGAGTAGAGTATAGTAGAGTAAAACCTAATCAAATAGAACAGAATAGAATCCCAGTACACTAACCTGTGCACAAACCTGTGCAGGTGAGTACAGCTTCCGCCTGTGATGCCGTCTGTGTCCCTCGTGTCTTTCTCCTCCTCTATGGGGAGGGGTCACTCCACTGTGATCCACTACGGCCCCTGTCATCAGCCCTACCCCCTGACCCTGCCTGGTTCCTCCTTCCAACCCTCCACCTCCACCTGAAGACCTCAATGGAAAAAAGACCACAATGGAAAGAAGACCACGATGGATAGAGGAAGACCACAATGGAAAGAGGAAGACCACAATGGATAGAGGAAGACCACAATGGATAGAGGAAGACCACAATGGATAGAGGAAGACCACAATGGATAGAGGAAGACCACAATGGAAAGAAGACCTCAATGGATAGAGGAAGACCACAATGGATAGAGGAAGACCACAATGGATAGAGGAAGACCACAATGGATAGAGGAAGACCACAATGGAAAGAAGACCTCAATGGATTGAAGACCACAATGGATAGAAGACCACAATGGATAGAAGACCACAATGGAAAGAAGACCACAATGGATAGAAGACCACAATGGATAGAAGACCACAATGGATAGAAGACCACAATGGAAAGAAGACCACAATGGATAGAAGACCACAATGGAAAGAAGACCACAATGGATTGAAGACCACAATGGATAGAAGACCACAATGGAAAGAAGACCACAATGGATAGAAGACCACAATGGAAAGAAGACCACAATGGAAAGAAGACCACAATGGAAAGAAGACCACAATGGAAAGAAGACCACAATGGATAGAAGACCACAATGGAAAGAAGACCACAATGGAAAGAAGACCACAATGGATAGAAGACCACAATGGAAAGAAGACCACAATGGATAGAAGACCACAATCGAAAGAAGACCACAATGGATAGAAGACCACAATGGATTGAAGAAGACCACAATGGAAATAAACAGGAAACAATGTTTGTGTTGTCATTAATGATTTTAAAATGCATTGTATCCACATGATTGGTTGAGATTTGGTTTTAAATTGTCCAATTTTAATTTAATTTAATTTGTTACATGTATTTGACAGAGACCACGCACATCAATCAACATATCTGTAAATGTGTCAGATTTAGCCGACTAGATAGAGGTTCCAGGGCAGGTAGATAAAATAAATAAATCATATTAATATTCACTGAAAACATCTAGTCAAATCACCAGGCGCTCCAGAGGCTCCAGCCACGACCAGCCCAGTGCCCAGCCCCCCCATGCAGCAGGTGGGTAGTTGGAGTTGTCCCTGGGCTAGCTCCAGCTCAATCTCTGCATCCATCTCAGCATCCTCCTGGGCCTCTTTGTTTGAGTCGTCCAGGTGCTTCCAGGAAAACAGATCACATGACTTTAGTTATCCAACTGTGACAGGTGAATGGACTCTTCTGTCATCTTAGTGTCTTTCAGCATTCTATTCATCCTTACAGTAATATCTGGAATCTTGTTCTACGTTTAGACATTCAGTTCCACGGCATTGCACAGTGATGTGTGTCGGTGTGTGTGTTTCATGAGGACAGACTGGTCTGCGCTGTGTGTCCCCCCATACAGTACCTTCATGAGCACAGCCACCACCACGTTGATGAGTACGAACTGGGCGGTGAGGACGAAAGAGACAAAGTACATGGGAGAGATGAACTGGAGTCCAGCGTGGCACGGGTAGTCACTGGGTCCTGGAGGGCACTCACGCAGGGTGTCCTGGAGGACAGACAGGAAAAAGGAGAAAGAAAGAGAGAAAGAAAGAGAGAAAGAAAGAAAGAAAGAGAGAAAGAAGGAAAGGGGGTTGAAAGAAAGAAAGAGAGAGAGAAAGAAAGAAAGAGAGAAAGAAAGAAAGAAAGAAAGAAAGAGAAAGAGAGAAAGAAAGAAAGAAAGAAAGAGAGAAAGAAAGAGAGAAAGAGAGAAAGAAAGGGTGTTGAGAGAAAGAAGATTTACAGAGGTAGACTAATGAGATAGCAATATAACCAATTGAAAAATATAAACTATTATCAACTCCCTGTGAATAAGTACTTCATTAGTTAATAGTATCTGTCAGTTAGAGATCTGTGAATAAGTACTTCATTAGCTAGTCATCTCTGTCGGTTAGAGATCTGTGAATAAGTACTTCATTAGCTAGTCGTCTCTGTCGGTTAGAGATCTGTGAATAAGTACTTCATTAGCTAGTCGTCTCTGTCGGTTAGAGATCTGTGAATAAGTACTTCATTAGCTAGTCGTCTCTGTCGGTTAGAGATATGTGAATAAGTACTTCATTAGCTAGTCGTCTCTGTCAGTTAGAGATCTGTGAATAAGTACTTCATTAGCTAGTCGTCTCTGTCGGTTAGAGATCTGTGAATAAGTACTTCATTCGTCTAGTAGTATCTGTCGGTTAGAGATCTGTGAATAAGTACTTCATTAGCTAGTCGTCTCTGTCGGTTAGAGATCTGTGAATAAGTACTTCATTAGTTAGTAGTATCTGTCGGTTAGATATCTGTTCCATTTCAGTCACCTCTATGCTGCTATGGCAAGAGCATCTGTTAGACTAAAGGACTACATGCATAATTCACAGGATCTGATTGGAAGCCATGGACTTTGTTTGATCTCTTCCCCCTGATAGCCATGTGTTGTGAAAGACCCCCGATGCCACCTTGTTGAAAGCTTTTAGCTACCACTATAAAACAGATCCCTCTGCGCTCTCTCTCTCTCCCTCTCTCACTTTCTTCTCTCTCTCTCTCCCTCTCTCTCTTTCTTCTCTCTCTCTCTCTCTCTCTCTCTCTTTCTTCTCTCCCTCTCTCTCTTTCTTCTCTCCCTCTCTCTCTTTCTTCTCTCCCTCTCTCTCCCTCTCTCTTTCTTCTCTCCCTCTCTCTCTTTCAGTCGGCACAGTCTTGTTCTCATTTTCTGTCCAGCTTCTGTGCTACTTCTGTCTATATTTCTCATGATTATCTAGTGTTTAAAGTCATAAATGACCTACATTTACCATTTTAATTGATTTATTTTATTTGACCCTTATTTTGCCAGATACGTTGACTGAGGGCTTTTTGTACCTTCATGATGCCGTTCCAGTTGTCTCCGGTGGAGACCTGGAAGAGGGTGAGAAAGGCCATGCCAAAGTTCTCGAAGGTGGCGTGCCGACTCATGCCCTCACACGGGTAGTCAGCATTACACACTGAGAGATGGAGGGGAGGGAGGGAAGGAGAAAGAGTGAGAGGTGGGAGGAGAACGAGAGAGCGAGTGAAGGGAGTTGAGATGTAGAGAAAGGTGGCAGAAGAGATAGATTCATTTATCACTGCTCAACAAAATATGAATAAACATAAAACTTGTTTACTTATTTCTGACAGTTCACTGCAATTTTTGAATTAGTATTTGTTTTGGCCCAAAGATAAGGGTATAGAGCCTCAGGAAAATGTATTGTTAGCCTTTTTATCAAGGATGATAGGTTTTTATTCAGTACAGTACATTTTGGTTATACATTTAGCCTAATTATCAAGGATGAGAGGTTTTTATTCAGTACAGTACATTTTGGTTATACATTTAGCCTTTTTATCAAGGATGAGAGGTTTTTATTCAGTACAGTACATTTTGGTTATACATTTAGCCTAATTATCAAGGATGAGAGGTTTTTATTCAGTACAGTACATTTTGGTTATACATTTAGCCTTTTTATCAAGGATGAGAGGTTTTTATTCAGTACAGTACATTTTGGTTATACATTTAGCCTAATTATCAAGGATGAGAGGTTTTTATTCAGTACAGTACATTTTGGTTATACATTTAGCCTTTTTATCAAGGATGAGAGGTTTTTATTCAGTACAGTACATTTTGGTTATACATTTAGCCTAATTATCAAGGATGAGAGGTTTTATTCAGTACAGTACATTTTGGTTATACATTTAGCCTAATTATCAAGGATGAGAGGTTTTGTTCAGTACAGTACATTTTGGTTATACATTTAGCCTAATTATCAAGGATGAGAGGTTTTATTCAGTACATTTTCTATTATTGTTAGCGGTTTTAAGGTACTATTACAACAGACTCACCCAGCTCTCCAAACAGTTCCACCCCCAGAGCAGCGTAGATGAAGAACAGCAACATAAACAGCAGGCCCAGGTTCCCCACCTGACACACAGACAACCAATCAACAATCAATACAGAGACAGGCAACCAATCAGCAGTCAATACAGTCATACTTCCTGCTTTGGGAGACATTCAGCCAATCCGTGCTCAATAAGGACAGTTCAGCCCCCACAGGAAGGAGGGAAATACAGTGCAGCAGGTCTGAGTGCACTGAGTCAATACACTGGTTGAAAGCACAGTGGCAACCTTGAACATGAGGTATAACCAGGCTGACATGACAAGGCCCCCCTAAGGACCTTACTAATGGTTATATGGGCGATTTGGTTTGTATCACTAGAAGAAATGGACCTGAACCGAAACAACCCTCCCAACAACAACACTGGAAAATCAATGAGGCCTGTCAGGGAAGGATTGGCTGAAAGAAAATAACATGGATAAAAAGCTCATCAATTTGAGGCAGAAAAGAATCCAGGGAGAATGCAGGGAGATGTATTATCCTGATATGTGTGTGTCTGTGTGTGTGTCTGTGTATTATCCTGTGCGTGTGTCTGTGTATTATCCTGATGTGTGTGTGTCTGTGTATTATCCTGATGTGTGTGTGTCTGTGTAATATCCTGATGGGTGTCTGTGTATTATCCTGATGTGTGTCTGTGTATTATCCTGATGTGTGTGTGTCTGTGTATTATCCTGATGGGTGTGTGTCTGTGTGTGTCTGTGTATTATCCTGTGTGTGTGTGTGTCTGTGTATTATCCTGATGTGTGTCTGTGTATTATCCTGATGTGTGTCT
>NC_068430.1:75841983-75844483 GCF_023373465.1 Oncorhynchus keta
CTCCTCTGTGTATCTCCTGTTCCCCTTTCTGTCCCCTCCTCCCCCGTTCTCTCTCTCCTCCATGTATCGCCTGTCCCCCCTTTCTGTCCCCTCCTCCCCCGTTCTCTCTCTCCTCCGTGTATCTCCTGTCCCCCCTTTCTGTCCTCTCCTCCCCCGTTCTCTCTCTCCTCCGTGTATCTCCTGTCCCCCCTTTCTGTCCCCTCCTCCCCCGTTCTCTCTCTCCTCTGTGTTTCGCCTGTCCCCCCTTTCTGTCCCCTCCTCCCCCGTTCTCTCTCTCCTCCATGTATCTCCTGTCCCCCCTTTCTGTCCCCTCCTCCCCTGTTCTCTCTCTCCTCCATGTATCCCCTGTCCCCACTTTCTGTCCCCTCCTCCCCCGTTCTCTCTCTCCTCCATGTATCCCCTGTCCCCCCTTTCTGTCCCCTCCTCCCCCGTTCTCTTTCTCCTCAATGTATCCCCTGTCCCCCCTTTCTGTCCCCTCCCCCGTTCTCTCTCTCTCCTCCATGTATCTCCTGTCCCCCCTTTCTGTCCCCTCCTCCCCCATTCTCTCCCCCTGGGACTCCTGTATAACCAACTTCTTTAAAGTTGGGGTGGCTAAAGCATAGACTTGTACCCTTTGTGACAGATAAACCAATCCAATGACAATTTCCATGGAAGTGTTTGGTTCTAAAAGAGCCATTGGCCACGTTTTCTCTTCCTCTTTAAAACAGAACCTTTAGAACTGAAACAGGCCTCTTTGGAATCCTCTCCCTCGTTCTCTCTCTTTAAAACAGAACCTTTAGAACTGAAACAGCCCTCTTTGGACTCCTCTCCCAAGTTCTCTCTCTTTCAAACAGAACCTTTAGAACTGAAACAGCCCTCTTTGGAATCCTCTCCCTAGTTCTCTCTCTTTCAAACAGAACCTTTAGAACTGAAACAGCCCTCTTTGGAATCCTCTCCCTAGTTCTCTCTCTTTAAAACAGAACCTTTAGAACTGAAACAGCCCTCTTTGGAATCCTCCCCCTAGTTCGCTCTCTTTAAAACAGAACCTTTAGAACTGAAACAGCCCTCTTTGGAATCCTCTCCCTAGTTCTCTCTCTTTAAAACAGAACCTTTAGAACTGAAACAGCCCTCTTTGGAATCCTCTCCCTAGTTCTCTTCCTCTTTAAAACAGAACCTTTAGAACTGCATCAGCCCTCTTTGGAATCCTCTCCCCAGTTCTCTCTCTTTAAAACAGAACCTTTAGAACTGAAACAGCCCTCTTTGGAATCCTCTCCCTAGTTCTCTTCCTCTTTAAAACAGAACCTTTAGAACTGAAACAGCCCTCTTTGGAATCCTCTCCCTCGTTCTCTCTCTTTAAAACAGAACCTTTAGAACTGAAACAGGCCTCTTTGGAACCCTCTCCCTAGTTCTCGCTCTTTAAAACAGAACCTTTAGAACTGAAACAGCCCTCTTTGGAATCCTCTCCCTAGTTCTCTCTCTTTAAAACAGAACCTTTAGAACTGAAACAGCCCTCTTTGGAATCCTCTCCCTAGTTCTCTCTCTTTCAAACAGAACCTTTAGAACTGAAACAGGCCTCCTTGGAACCCTCTCCCTAGTTCTCGCTCTTTAAAACAGAACCTTTAGAACTGAAACAGCCCTCTTTGGAATCCTCTCCCTAGTTCTCTCTCTTTAAAACAGAACCTTTAGAACTGAAACAGCCCTCTTTGGAATCCTCTCCCTAGTGCTCTCTCTTTAAAACAGAACCTTTAGAACTGAAACAGCCCTCTTTGGAATCCTTTCCCTCGTTCTCTCTCTTTAAAACAGAACCTTTATAACTGAAACAGCCCTCTTTGGAATCCTCTCCCTAGTTCTCTCTCTTTAAAACAGAACCTTTAGAACTGAAACAGCCCTCTTTGGAATCCTCTCCCAAGTTCTCTCTCTTTAAAACAGAACCTTTAGAACTGAAACAGCCCTCTTTGGAATCCTCTCCCAAGTTCTCTCTCTTTAAAACAGAACCTTTAGAACTGAAACAGGCCTCTTTGGAATCCTCTCCCTAGTTCTCTCTCTTTAAAACAGAACCTTTAGAACAGAAACAGCCCTCTTTAAAATCCTCTCCCTAGTTCTCTCTAATCAGTCTCACTAGTTACTGTAGTATTCACACAGAAATCACCCTCCGGACTCCAGCTGCATGAGCCTCCCGATCGGATAACACAACCGCTCGTTATTCCACGTATTGACTGGGCGGTAAGTACCATCTATTTCCCAGGTGGTCCTTCTGCGGTCCTGGTGTGGTATTGTAGCGGTATTGTAGCGGGCGAAAGATTGAGCGCCGAGGGCCAAAGCTTCTAACACTAGTCGTATCATTATCTGTTCTTTCACAGTGAGGTGTTAAGGTGGCCTGTGTGTGTGAGATAGAGAGAGAGATGTACTTAGAGAAAGAGAGAGAGAGAGAGAGAGAGAGAGAGAGAGAGAGAGAGAGAGAGAGAGAGAGAGAGATACTTAGAGAAAGAGAGAGAGAGAGAGAGATACTTAGAGAAAGAGA
>NC_068430.1:75851983-75861983 GCF_023373465.1 Oncorhynchus keta
CCCAACTTTCTGTTTGACCCCATCCTCCCCAACTTTCAGTTTGACCCCATCCTCCCCAACTTTCAGTTTGACCCCATCCTCCCCAACTTTCAGTTTGAGCCCATCCTCCCCAACTTTCAGTTTGACCCCATCCTCCCCAACTTTCAGTTTGACCCCATCCTCCCTAACTTTCTGTTTGACCCCATCCTTCAACTTTCAGTTTGACCCCATCCTCCCCAACTTTCAGTTTGACCCCATCCTCCCCAACTTTCAGTTTGACCCAATCCTCCCTAACTTTTAATCACACTTTCATATTCTTATTTTTCTACTTCTCATATTTGGTTCAATGAATCTCATGTTATTTGACCTGTTTCTACCTTTATAACAATAACTATACACTCTAAAAATGTGTTGTTCAACAAGGGTTCTTCTCAGGTCCTTGAAGTTCTTCAAAGAACCTTAGGGTTCTTGGCACTCAAAATGCCCCCAAAAGGTTCTTCCAAGAACCCCATAGGAGGTGGGGTTCATCAAGAAACCTCTTTAGTTGGTGGGGGTTCTTGGAGGGTCTTATTTGCCCAACTGAAACACTTGGATTTGAATTTGAAAGGACAGAATGAGCAGGGACTTAACTGACACATGTAAAGATCTCAATGTAAGGTAAGGTTGGTCCATTCTATCATCTAAATGTATATTGTTTCATGATTATACCATCTCTTTTCATACTTGTGAAAATATTTCATAACAAAAAATGGACACAATTCAATGGATATCAATCAACAAAAAGATAACAATATTTAGTCTATAAGAATATGTTGAAGAATAGCTGTGTTGGGTGCAGATGACTGAACTGCTCATTTCTGTGTCTGTAGATGGCTGAACACAAACCAAGGTAGGAATACTGACATGTGCATCATTTGTTCATCTGCATAATGACTATTTTTGGGATTCACAGACTTCTCACTCCCTACACTTCTGATGAGTAAAACAGGAAACCTGTTAGATGACCATCCACTGTGAAATCATTCTATAGATACAGAGAACATCAACACATTAACATCAACAGGACAGAGGAAAACCCATTGGTCTTGGGGCTCTGCTGGGAGTTTTCCTCATATTTAGATTGTTTTTTTATGCTTTGCCAATAAAATCAGAAAACACAGAACTAAAATACTGTATTTGTGTTGTTATTGTTATGCATATTATTATTAGTAATAACAGGGGAGGGGGGGTAGATCAAAAATGAACCAGAAAAGGTTCTTCAAAAGGTTCTTTGAGGTTCCATTTAAAGGGTTCTATGAAGAACTTATAGAGGTTCCCCCACAGTTTCAATTTGAAGAACCGCCAAAAGATCCTCCAGGAACCTATTCTTCTCAAAGTGTATGTTCACTTGATACAATGTCTATTCTATTCTACGGAGCCTTATGTGTTATTATGTCTTATTGTTGTGTCATTATAGAGAAGGAACCTGGCAGTAAGCATTTAGTAGGAAGGTGTATACCATGTGTATCCTGTACATACACCAGCCATCAGACTGCCAAACACTTCATCAAACTACTACCCAGACTATATGCATAGACCCCTTGTTGTTGTTGTTGTTGCACGGCCTCTATGCACACTCATCCATTGGACACTTTCACACTCATCCATTGGACACTTTCACACTCATTCATTAGACACTTTCACACTCATCCATTGGACACTTTCACACTCATTCACTGGACACTTTCACACTCATCCATTGGACACTTTCACCCTCATCCATTGGACACTTCATTGGACACTTTCACACTCATTCATTGGACACTTTCACACTCATCCATTGGACACTTTCACCCTCATCCATTGGACACTTCATTGGACACTTTCACACTCATTCATTGGACACTTTCACCCTCATCCATTGGACACTTCATTAGACACTTTCACACTCATTCATTGGACACTTTCACACTCATCCATTGGACACTTTCACCCTCATCCATTGGACACTTCATTGGACACTTTCACACTCATTCATTGGACACTTTCACACTCATTGGACACTTTAACTCTGCACTGTTGGGAAAGGCCTCTCCAGTCAGCATTTCACAGTAAAGTCTACACCTGTTATACTCAGCACGTGACAAATAAAATGTGATTTGATAAAAATTGACACGACTTTACTTTTCCTCTATGTAACCATATCTATTTTCACCCTCCATCCCTCCTCTCTCTCTTTCCTTCCCCATCCCTCCCTCCTCTCTCTCTTTCCTTCCCCATCCCTCCCTCCTCTCTCTCTTTCCTTCCCCATCCCTCCCCCCTCCATCCCTCCTCTCTCTCTTTCCTTCCCCATCCCTCCCCCCTCCATTCCTCCTCTTTCTCTCTCTCCCTCCTTCCCCATCCCTCCCCCCTCCATCCCTCCATTCCTTCCTTTCCTCCCCCCTCCCTCCATCTCCATTCCTCCTTCCATTCCTTCCTTCCCTCTCTCTCTCCCTCCCTCCCTCCTTCCCCATCCCTCCCCCCTCCATCCCTCCATTCCGTCCTTTCCTCCCCCCTCCCTCCATCTCCATTCCTCCCTCCTTCCTTCCCCCCATTCCTTCCCTCTCTCTCTCCCTCCCTCCATCTCCATCCATCTCTCACTTACTCCTCCTCTTCTTCTCCATGCGTCTCTGTCGTTTCTCCTCCCTCCTTTTGGCCTCCTCCACTTCCTGGTTCTGTCTGCACTTGTGGAAGTTCTCCACCACCACGCCCACAAACATGTTGAGGACGAAGAAACTGACGATGAGGAGGAAGGAAATGAAGTACAGGAGCATCCACGGATTGTTGTTAATAGACGGCTGGAGGAGAGAGGGAGGGAGAGAGAGGGGGAGGAGAGAGAGAGGGAGGGAGAGAGAGGGGAGGAGAGAGAGAGAGGGAGAGGGGGAGAGAGAGAGGGAGGAGAGAGAGAGAGGGAGGGAGATAGAGAGAGAGGGGGAGAGAGAGAGGGAGATAGAAAGGGGAAGGGGGAGAGAGGGAGATAGAGGGGGGGAGGGTAGAGAGAGGGGGAGGATAGATAGGGAGAGGAAGCGAGAGGGAGAGGGGGAGAGGGAGGGACATAGAGAGAGGGAGGGTAGAGAGAGGGGGGAGGGGGAGAGAGATGGGGAGGAAGGGAAGAGAGAGAGGTGGATGAGCATAGAGAGGGGGATGGGGAGAGAGGGGAGGGGAGGGGAGAAAGAGAGAGAGGAAGAGGGAGAGAGAGAGGGGAGGAGGAAAGAGATGTTAGTTCATTCAGGAAGGAGGAAGATCAGCATCCATAGGCTGAAAGGGAGAAGGGGGAGGAGGGGGAGGAAGGGAGTGGGAGAGGTGAGAGAGAGAGAGAGAGAGAGAGAGAGAGAGAGAGAGAGAGAGAGAGAGAGAGAGAGAGAGAGAGAGAGAGAGAGAGAGAGAGAGACAGAGAGAGAGAGAGAGAGAGAGTAAATGGGCATGGGGTAAAAGGGAGGATAAGAGGTGAGGGGGAGAGATTGAAAAGCAAAAATGGATACGAAAGAGAGGTCAAAGGGCAAGAGAAAAGGAAGAAGCAAGGAGGAAAACATGTTCTGGTTTTCAATAAGGGACAACAGGAGAGTCAAAGAAATCTGCTGACTCATCCAACACATTATTTTCAGCAGGAAAACTTGTTTGCAGCCACTTTTCCAATCAATTGTTTTACAGCGAATGTGAATATGTGTTTGTGTGTGAGTGTGTGTGTGAGTGAGTGAGTGAGTGAGTGAGTGAGTGAGTGAGTGAGTGAGTGAGTGAGTGAGCGAGTGAGCGAGTGAGTGAGTGCGTGAGTGCGTGTGTGTATGTGTGCCCGTTTCTGTGTGGGAGTGTGCGTACGTGTTTTAATGTTTACCTGTCTATGCCCACAGCGTCCAGTCCGTGGTACATGACGTTGACCCAACTGTGTGTGTGTGTGTGCGCGTGTGTGCGTGTGTGTGTGTGTGTGTGTGTGCGTGCGTGCGTGCGTGCGTGCGTGAGTGCGTGTGCGTGTGTGTAGGGCTGTGGCGGTCATGAAATTTTGTCAGCCGGTTATTGTCAAGCAGAAGACATTCGGTCTCACAGTAATTGAATGTTAATTAACATAAACACGTTTAGCTTGTTCAGGCCTCCACACATACTAGCCTCATACTAGCCTCATACTAGCCTCATACAAGCCTCATACTAGCCTCATACTAGCCTCATACTAGCCTCATACAAGCCTCATACAAGCCTCATACAAGCCTCATACTAGCCTCATACTAGCCTCATACAAGCCTCATACTAGCCTCATACTAGCCTCATACAAGTCTCATACTAGCCTCATACTAGCCTCATACTAGCCTCATACTAGCCTCATACAAGCCTCATACTAGCCTCATACTAGCCTCATACTAGCCTCATACAAGCCTCATACAAGCCTCATACAAGCCTCATACAAGCCTCATACTAGCCTCATACTAGCCTCATACTAGCCTCATACTAGCCTCATACAAGCCTCATACAAGCCTCATACTAGCCTCATACTAGCCTCATACTAGCCTCATACAAGCCTCATACAAGCCTCATACTAGCCTCATACTAGCCTCATACTAGCCTCATACAAGCCTCATACAAGCCTCATACTAGCCTCATACAAGCCTCATACAAGCCTCATACTAGCCTCATACTAGCCTCATACTAGCCTCATACAAGCCTCATACTAGCCTCATACTAGACTCATACTAGCCTCATACTAGCCTCATACAAGCCTCATACAAGCCTCATACAAGCCTCATACTAGCCTCATACTAGCCTCATACTAGCCTCATACAAGCCTCATACAAGCCTCATACTAGCCTCATACTAGCCTCATACTAGCCTCATACTAGCCTCATACAAGCCTCATACAAGCCTCATACAAGCCTCATACAAGCCTCATACTAGCCTCATACTAGCCTCATACTAGCCTCATACAAGCCTCATACTAGCCTCATACTAGCCTCATACTAGCCTCATACTAGCCTCATACAAGCCTCATACAAGCCTCATACAAGCCTCATACAAGTAAGATATTATGTGTAGCTAAAGATAATTATCAAAATATCAAAAATGCCCTACTACTAGGCTGTTCAAAATCAAATACAAATGCACTATAATTGCAGGTTAACTGAATTTGTTTAATTTAGACTATACCAATGATGTACCAAAGATATCTTAAATGTTTTTGTAACATGCGGTAGGTTATGTATTGTTAAAAGACACAATCATTATTTTAATTCAGTTTAATTCTTTAAGGCTTGGACTCATATCTACAGTTGAAGTCGGAGGTTTACATAGACTTAGGTTGGAGTCATTAAAACTTGTTTTTCAACCACTCCACAAATTTCTTGTTGACAAACTATAGTTTTGGCAAGTCGGTTGGAACATCAACTGTGTGCATGACACAAGTAACTTTGCCAAACATTATTATTATTATTTCACTTATAATTCACTGTATCACAATTTCAGTGGGTCAGAAGTTTACATACACGAAGTTGACTGTGCCTTTAAACAGCTTGGAATATTCCAGAAAATGATGTCATGGCTTTAGAAGCTTCTGATAGGCTAATTGACATACTTTGAGTCAATTGGAGGTGTACCAGTGGATGTATTTCAAAACCTACCTTCAAACTCAGTGCCTCTTTGCTTGACATCATGGGAAAATCAAAAGAAATCAGCCAAGACCTCAGAAAATCAATTGTAGACCTCCACAAGTCTGGTTCATCCTTGGGAGCAATTCTCAAACGCCTAAAGGTACCACATTCATCAGTACAAACAATAGTATGCAAGTATAAACACCATGGGACCATGCAGCCGCCATACCGCTCAGGAAGGAGACACGTTCTGTCTCCTAGAGATGAACGTACTTTGGTGTGAAAAGTGTAAATCAATCCCAGAACAACAGCAAAGGACCTTGTGAGGATGCTGGAGGAAACAGGTACAAAAGTATCTATATCCACAGTAAAACGAGTCCTATATTGACATAACCTGAAAGGCCGCCCAGCAAGGAAGAAGCCACTGCTCCAAAACCGCCAGAAAAAAACCCAGACTACGGTTTGCAACTGCTTTTTGGAGAAATATCCTCTGGTCTGATGAAACAAAAATAGAACTGTTTGGCCATAATGACCGTCATTATGTTTTGAGGAAAAAGGGGGATGCTTGCAAGCCGAAAAATACAATCCCAACTGTGAAGCACGGGGGTGGCAGCATCATGTTGTGGGGGTGCTTTGCTGCAGGAGGGACTGGTGAACAAAATAGTTGGCATCATGAGGAAAGAAAATTATGTGGATATATTGAAACAGCATCTCAAGATATCAGTCAGGAAGTTAAAGCTTGGTCGCTAATGGGTCTTCCAAATGGACAATGACCCCAAGCATACTTCCAAAGTTGTGGCAAAATGGCTTAAGGACAACAAAGTCAAGGTATTGGAGTGCCCATCACAAAGCCTTGACCTCAAGCCTATAGAAAATGTGTGGGCAGAACTGAAGCGTGTGCGAGCCAGGAGGCCTAGAAACCTGACTCGGTTACACCAGCTCGGTCAGGAGGAATGGGAAAAACTGATTTTAAATGTATTTGGCAAAGGTGTATGTAAACTTCCGATTTCAACGGTAGGCCTGTGTGTATTCATCAGCTCTAATATGTGTGTATTCATCAGCTCTAATATGTGTGTATTCATCAGCTCTAATATGTGTGTATTCATCAGCTCTAATATGTGTGTATACATCAGCTCTAATATGTGTGTATACATCAGCTCTAATATGTGTGTATTCATCAGCTCTAATATGTGTGTATTCATCAGCTCTAATATGTGTGTATTCATCAGCTCTAATATGTGTGTATTCATCAGCTCTAATATGTGTGTATACATCAGCTCTAATATGTGTGTATTCATCAGCTCTAATATGTGTGTATTCATCAGCTCTAATATGTGTGTATACATCAGCTCTAATATGTGTGTATACATCAGCTCTAATATGTGTGTATTCATCAGCTCTAATATGTGTGTATTCATCAGCTCTAATATGTGTGTATACATCAGCTCTAATATGTGTGTATTCATCAGCTCTAATATGTGTGTATTCATCAGCTCTAATATGTGTGTATTCATCAGCTCTAATATGTGTGTATACATCAGCTCTAATATGTGTGTATACATCAGCTCTAATATGTGTGTATTCATCAGCTCTAATATGTGTGTATTCATCAGCTCTAATATGTGTGTATACATCAGCTCTAATATGTGTGTATACATCAGCTCTAATATGTGTGTATTCATCAGCTCTAATATGTGTGTATTCATCAGCTCTAATATGTGTGTATACCATCAGCTCTAATATGTGTATATTCATCAGCTCTAATATGTGTGTATTCATCAGCTCTAATATGTGTGTATACATCAGCTCTAATATGTGTGTATTCATCAGCTCTAATATGTGTGTATTCATCAGCTCTAATATGTGTGTATACATCAGCTCTAATATGTGTGTATACATCAGCTCTAATATGCTTATGGTTGTTTTGTACTAATCATCCGCTTAGAAAGCGCTGTCCATGTCATTGTGTTTGGCTTTGAAACAACATCCACAATGAACATGTTTTCCACTCAGTTTCAACCTGTTGGTGAACTTCATTTAGTCACATGGATCAATCACAGTGGGGTGGATTTAAAAACGCCATACTGTTTTAATGATAAGTGTTTGATGTGATTTTTGATCGCATTTGATGTCAGAGTGGTTAAAGGGACAACAGAGCCCTGAGTCCCAGGCCGTTAGGAACTGATGGTGGTTAGAGGGACAACAGAGCCCTGAGTACCAGGCCGTTAGGAGCTGATGGTGGTTAGAGGGACAACAGAGCCCTGAGTACCAGGCCGTTAGGAGCTGATGGTAGTTAGATGGACAACAGAGCCCTGAGTACCAGGCCGTTAGGAGCTGATGGTAGTTAGAGGGACAACAGAGCCCTGAGTACCAGGCCGTTAGGACCTGATGGTGGTTAGAGGGACAACAGAGCCCTGAGTCCCAGGCCGTTAGGACCTGATGGTGGTTAGAGGGACAACAGAGCCCTGAGTCCCAGGCCGTTAGGACCTGATGGTAGTTAGAGGGACAACAGAGCCCTGAGTACCAGGCCGTTAGGAGCTGATGGTAGTTAGAGGGACAACAGAGCCCTGAGTACCAGGCCGTTAGGAGCTGATGGTGGTTAGAGGGACAACAGAGCCCTGAGTACCAGGCCGTTAGGACCTGATGGTAGTTAGAGGGACAACAGAGCCCTGAGTACCAGGCCGTTAGGACCTGATGGTAGTTAGAGGGACAACAGAGCCCTGAGTACCAGGCCGTTAGGACCTGATGGTAGTTAGAGGGACAACAGAGCCCTGAGTACCAGGCCGTTAGGACCTGATGGTAGTTAGAGGGACAACAGAGCCCTGAGTACCAGGCCGTTAGGAGCTGATTGTAGTTAGATGGACAACAGAGCCCTGAGTACCAGGCCGTTAGGACCTGATGGTGGTTAGAGGGACAACAGAGCCCTGAGTCCCAGGCCGTTAGGACCTGATGGTGGTTAGAGGGACAACAGAGCCCTGAGTCCCAGGCCGTTAGGACCTGATGGTAGTTAGAGGGACAACAGAGCCCTGAGTACCAGGCCGTTAGGAGCTGATGGTAGTTAGAGGGACAACAGAGCCCTGAGTACCAGGGCGTTAGGACCTGATGGTGGTTAGAGGGACAACAGAGCCCTGAGTACCAGGCCGTTAGGAGCTGATGGTAGTTAGAGGGACAACAGAGCCCTGAGTACCAGGCCGTTAGGACCTGATGGTGGTTAAAGGGACAACAGAGCCCTGAGTACCAGGCCGTTACAGAGCCCTGATGGTGGTTAGTTAAAGGGACAACAGAGCCCTGAGTCCCAGGCCGTTAGGAGCTGATGGTAGTTAGAGGGACAGACTGAGGGCCCTGAGTAGAGGGACCAGGCCGTTAGGAGCTGATGGTAGTTAGAGGGACAACAGAGCCCTGAGTACCAGGCCGTTAGGACCTGATGGTAGTTAGAGGGACAACAGAGCCCTGAGTCCCAGGCCGTTAGGACCTGATGGTGGTTAGAGGGACAACAGAGCCCTGAGTACCAGGCCGTTAGGACTTGAAGGTGGGTCGAGGGACAACAGAGCCCTGAGTACCAGGCCGTTAGGACCTGATGCTCGTTAGTGAGCTGGGTACTACCAACGCATATCCAGAGTGCATAAGAGGAGATTACCGTGTAGAATTTGACTGCGGTCATGACTCATGACTGCCGGTGTGGCGGTAATATGGTCACTGCAACAGCCCTGTGTGTGTTCTACAGTACCTGTTGGTCTATGCCCACAGCATCCAGACCATGGTACATGATGTTGACCCAGCCGTCTTTAGATGCCAGCACAAACAGAGACATCAGAGCCTGGAGGAGACAGAAACACATTCTGGTTATTTACCAGACAGACAGTTAGTCGGTGATTTATGAACCCAACACCTCTAGAGACTCAGTGTCTCATGATAAGGACTCTCTCTCTCTCTCTCTCTCTCTCTCTCTCTCTCTCTCTCTCTCTCTCTCTCTCTCTCTCTCTCTCTCTCTCTCTCTCTCTCTCCTCTCTCTCTCTTCTCTCTCTACTCTCTCTCTCTCTCTCTTCTCTCTCTCTCAGACACTCTGACTGTTTAAAATATCTTTCTTTAGACATTCCTCAAACACTATTCTGAGACTCTCAGAGCCTTCTCACTGTTTAAAATATGTTTCTTTAACATTCCACAAACACTATTCAATGTACACTTCAGAAGCCTTCCCTACCTGTCTACTCTCTCTCTGTCCATATCCCACACACACACCACCCTGCCCCCTCCTACCTCTCTACCTCTCTCTCTGTCCATATCCACACACACACACCACCCTGCCCCCCTACCTGTCTAACTCTCTCTCTGTCCATATCCATTCACACACACCACCCTGCCCCCTACCTGTCTACTCTCTCTCTGTCCATATCCCTTCACACACACCACCCTGCCCCCTCCTACCTGTCTAC
>NC_068430.1:75866983-75909483 GCF_023373465.1 Oncorhynchus keta
CTTATACAATAACTAACTACCGTTATGAGTTACAATAAAACTGGACTTATACAATAACTAACTACCGTTATGAGTTACAATAAAACTGGACTTATACAATAACTGAGTTACAATAAAACTGCTGTTATGAGTTACAATAAAACTGGACTTATACAATAACTAACTACTGAGTTACAATAAAACTGGACTTATACAATAACTAACTACTGAGTTACAATAAAACTTATACAATAACTAACTACTGTTATGAGTTACAATAAAACTGGACTTATACAATAACTAACTACTCCTATGAGTTACAATAAAACTGGACTTATACAATAACTAACTACTGTTATGAGTTACAATAAAACTGGACTTATACAATAACTAACTACTCCTATGAGTTACAATAAAACTGGACTTATACAATAACTAACTACTGTTATGAGTTACAATAAAACTGGACTTATACAATAACTAACTACTGTTATGAGTTACAATAAAACTGGACTTATACAATAACTAACTACTGTTATGAGTTACAATAAAACTGGACTTATACAATAACTAACTACTGTTATGAGTTACAATAAAACTGGACTTATACAATAACTAACTACTGTTATGAGTTACAATAAAACTGAGTTACAATAAAACTTATACAATAACTAACTACTGTTATGAGTTACAATAAAACTGGACTTATACAATAACTAACTACTGTTATGAGTTACAATAAAACTGGACTTATACAATAACTAACTACTGTTATGAGTTACAATAAAAACTAACTACTTATGAGTTACAATAAAACTGGACTTATACAATAACTAACTACTGTTATGAGTTACAATAAAACTGGACTTATACAATAACTAACTACTGTTATGAGTTACAATAAAACTGGACTTATACAATAACTAACTACTGTTATGAGTTACAATAAAACTGGACTTATACAATAACTAACTACTGTTATGAGTTACAATAAAACTGGACTAATACAATAACTAACTACTGTTAGTTACAATAAAAGACTTACAATAAAAACTGAGTTACAATAAAACTAATACAATAACTAACTACTGTTATGAGTTACAAAAACTGGACTAATACAATAACTAACTACTGTTATGAGTTACAGTAAAACTGGACTTATAACAATAACTAACTACTGTTATGAGTTACAATAAAACTGGACTTATACAATAACTAACTACTGTTATGAGTTACAATAAAACTGGACTTATACAATAACTAACTACTGTTAGTTGAGTTACAATAAAACTGGACTTATACAATAACTAACTACTGTTATGAGTTACAATAAAACTGGACTTATACAATAACTAACTACTGTTATGAGTTACAATAAAACTGGACTTATACAATAACTAACTACTGTTATGAGTTACAATAAAACTGGACTTATACAATAACTAACTACTGTTATGAGTTACAATAAAACTGGACTTATACAATAACTAACTACTGTTATGAGTTACAATAAAACTGGACTTATACAATAACTAACTACTGTTATGAGTTACAATAAAACTGGACTTATACAATAACTAACTACTGTTATGAGTTACAATAAAACTGGACTTATACAATAACTAACTACCGTTATGAGTTACAATAAAACTGGACTTATACAATAACTAACTAATGAGTTACAATACCGTTATGAGTTACAATAAAACTGGACTTATACAATAACTAACTACTGTTATGAGTTACAATAAAACTGGACTTATACAATAACTAACTACTGTTATGAGTTACAATAAAACTGGACTTATACAATAACTAACTACTTAGTTACAATAAAAACTTATACTAACTACTTATGAGTTACAATAAAACTGGACTTATACAATAACTAACTACTGTTATGAGTTACAATAAAACTGGACTTATACAATAACTAACTACTGTTATGAGTTACAATAAAAGTTATACAATAAACTACTGTTATGAGTTACAATAAAACTGGACTTATACAATAACTAACTACTGTTAGTTACAATAAAAGTTACAATAAAACTGAGTTACAATAAAACTGGACTTATACAATAACTAACTACTGTTATGAGTTACAATAAAACTGGACTTATACAATAACTAACTACTGTTATGAGTTACAATAAAACTGGACTTATACAATAACTAACTACCGTTATGAGTTACAATAAAACTGGACTTATACAATAACTAACTACCGTTATGAGTTACAATAAAACTGGACTTATACAATAACTAACTGCTGTTATGAGTTACAATAAAACTGGACTTATACAATAACTAACTACTGTTATGAGTTACAATAAAACTGGACTTATACAATAACTAACTACTGTTATGAGTTACAATAAAACTGGACTTATACAATAACTAACTACTGTTATGAGTTACAATAAAACTGGACTTATACAATAACTAACTACTGTTATGAGTTACAATAAAACTGGACTTATACAATAACTAACTACTGTTATGAGTTACAATAAAACTGGACTTATACAATAACTAACTACTGTTATGAGTTACAATAAAACTGGACTTATACAATAACTAACTACTGTTATGAGTTACAATAAAACTATGAGTTACAATAAAACTGGACTTATACAATAACTAACTACTGTTATGAGTTACAATAAAACTGGACTTATACAATAACTAACTACTGTTATGAGTTACAATAAAACTGGACTTATACAATAACTAACTACTGTTATGAGTTACAATAAAACTGGACTTATACAATAACTAACTACTGTTATGAGTTACAATAAAACTGGACTAATACAATAACTAACTACTGTTATGAGTTACAAT
Organism: Oncorhynchus keta; assembly: GCF_023373465.1. Classification (NCBI taxonomy): domain Eukaryota; kingdom Metazoa; phylum Chordata; class Actinopteri; order Salmoniformes; family Salmonidae; genus Oncorhynchus; species Oncorhynchus keta. Next base: position 75,869,810 of record NC_068430.1, read on the forward strand.
AAAACTGGACTTATACAATAACTAACTACTGTTATGAGTTACAATAAAACTGGACTTATACAATAACTAACTACTGTTATGAGTTACAATAAAACTGGACTTATACAATAACTAACTACTGTTATGAGTTACAATAAAAATGGACTTATACAATAACTAACTACTGTTATGAGTTACAGTAAAACTGGACTAATACAATAACTAACTACTGTTATGAGTTACAATAAAACTGGACTAATACAATAACTAACTACTGTTATGAGTTACAGTAAAACTGGACTAATACAATAACTAACTACTGTTATGAGTTACAGTAAAACTGGACTAATACAATAACTAACTACTGTTATGAGTTACAGTAAAACTGGACTTATACAATAACTAACTACTGTTATGAGTTACAGTAAAACTGGACTTATACAATAACTAACTACTGTTATGAGTTACAATAAAACTGGACTTATACAATAACTAACTACTGTTATGAGTTACAATAAAACTGGACTTATACAATAACTAAATACTGTTATGAGTTACAATAAAACTGGACTTATACAATAACTAACTACTGTTATGAGTTACAATAAAACTGGACTTATACAATAACTAACTACTGTTATGAGTTACAATAAAACTGGACTTTACAATAAAACTGGACTTATACAATAACTAACTAACTAACTGTTATGAGTTACAATAAAACTGGACTTATACAATAACTAACTACTGTTATGAGTTACAATAAAACTGGACTTATACAATAACTAACTACTGTTATGAGTTACAATAAAACTGGACTTATACAATAACTAACTACTGTTATGAGTTACAATAAAACTGGACTTATACAATAACTAACTAATGTTATGAGTTACAATAAAACTGGACTTATACAATAACTAACTACTGTTATGAGTTACAATAAAACTGGACTTATACAATAACTAACTACTGTTATGAGTTACAATAAAACTGGACTTATACAATAACTAACTACTGTTATGAGTTACAATAAAACTGGACTTATACAATAACTAACTACTGTTATGAGTTACAATAAAACTGGACTTATACAATAACTAACTACTGTTATGAGTTACAATAAAACTGGACTTATACAATAACTAACTACTGTTATGAGTTACAATAAAACTGGACTTATACAATAACTAACTACTGTTATGAGTTACAATAAAAACTGAGTTACAATAAAACTTATACAATAACTAACTACTGTTATGAGTTACAATAAAACTGGACTTATACAATAACTAACTACTGTTATGAGTTACAATAAAACTGGACTTATACAATAACTAACTACTGTTATGAGTTACAATAAAACTGGACTTATACAATAACTAACTACTGTTATGAGTTACAATAAAACTGGACTTATACAATAACTAACTACTGTTATGAGTTACAGTTACAATAACTAACTACTGTTAAAATAAAACTGGACTTATACAATTAATACAATAACTAACTACTGTTATGAGTTACAATAAAACTGGACTTATACAATAACTAACTACTGTTATGAGTTACAATAAAACTGGACTTATACAATAACTAACTACTGTTATGAGTTACAATAAAACTGGACTTATACAATAACTAACTACTGTTATGAGTTACAATAAAACTGGACTTATACAATAACTAACTACTGTTATGAGTTACAATAAAACTGGACTTATACAATAACTAACTACTGTTATGAGTTACAATAAAACTGGACTTATACAATAACTAACTACTGTTATGAGTTACAATAAAACTGGACTTATACAATAACTAACTACTGTTATGAGTTACAATAAAACTGGACTTATACAATAACTAACTACTGTTATGAGTTACAATAAAACTGGACTTATACAATAACTAACTACTGTTATGAGTTACAATAAAACTGGACTTATACAATAACTAACTACTGTTATGAGTTACAATAAAACTGGACTTATACAATAACTAACTACTGTTATGAGTTACAATAAAACTGGACTTATACAATAACTAACTACTGTTATGAGTTACAATAAAACTGGACTTATACAATAACTAACTACTGTTATGAGTTACAATAAAACTGGACTTATACAATAACTAACTACTGTTATGAGTTACAATAAAACTGGACTTATACAATAACTAACTACTGTTATGAGTTACAATAAAACTGGACTTATACAATAACTAACTACTGTTATGAGTTACAATAAAACTGGACTAATACAATAACTAACTACTGTTATGAGTTACAATAAAACTGGACTTATACAATAACTAACTACTGTTATGAGTTACAATAAAACTGGACTTATACAATAACTAACTACTGTTATGAGTTACAATAAAACTGGACTTATACAATAACTAACTACTGTTATGAGTTACAATAAAACTGGACTTATACAATAACTAACTACTGTTATGAGTTACAGTAAAACTGGACTTATACAATAACTAACTACTGTTATGAGTTACAATAAAACTGGACTTATACAATAACTAACTACTGTTATGAGTTACAGTAAAACTGGACTTATACAATAACTAACTACTGTTATGAGTTACAATAAAACTGGACTTATACAATAACTAACTACTGTTATGAGTTACAATAAAACTGGACTTATACAATAACTAACTACTGTTATGAGTTACAATAAAACTGGACAATAAAACTGGACTTATACAATAACTAACTACTGTTATGAGTTACAATAAAACTGGACTTATACAATAACTAACTACTGTTATGAGTTACAATAAAACTGGACTTATATACAATAACTAACTAATAGTTACAATAAAACTGGACTTATACTGTTATGAGTTACAATAAAACTGGACTTATACAATAACTAACTACTGTTATGAGTTACAATAAAACTGGACTTATACAATAACTAACTACTGTTATGAGTTACAATAAAACTGGACTTATACAATAACTAACTACTGTTATGAGTTACAATAAAACTGGACTTTACAATAAAAACTGTTATGAGTTACAATAAAACTACTTACTACAATAACTAACTACTGTTATGAGTTACAATAAAACTGGACTTATACAATAACTAACTACTGTTTAGTTACAATAAAACTGGACTTATACAATAACTAACTACTGTTATGAGTTACAATAAAACTTATACAATAACTAACTACTGTTATGAGTTACAATAAAACTGGACTTATACAATAACTAACTACTGTTATGAGTTACAATAAAACTGGACTTATACAATAACTAACTACTGTTATGAGTTACAATAAAACTGGACTTATACAATAACTAACTACTGTTATGAGTTACAATAAAACTGGACTTATACAATAACTAACTACTGTTATGAGTTACAATAAAACTGGACTTATACAATAACTAACTACTGTTATGAGTTACAATAAAACTGGACTTATACAATAACTAACTACTGTTATGAGTTACAATAAAACTGGACTTATACAATAACTAACTACTGTTATGAGTTACAATAAAACTGGACTTATACAATAACTAACTACTGTTATGAGTTACAATAAAACTGGACTTATACAATAACTAACTACTGTTTGAACGGATGAATAAAGTGTTATTGTATGGACTTAGAAGAACATGAGGATGTTGTGTAGTTTATTATAATGATGAGGGTGAAGTTGCCCCTATAGATACTGAGCTTGGCATTTCCCCCCACTAATAGTAAAGGCTGTAACTTGAGGAAAGGTAATCTGATTCTAGATCTGTACATAGGGGAAACGTCACCCGGGAAGATAATGCCGTAGTCCTACCTGCACTCCGAGGATGCCGAAGATGATAAAGAAAGCGCAGCAGATGAGGACGATGTTTCCTATAGGCTTCAGAGACGTGATGAGAGTCTCTACCACAAGCTTCAGGCCTGGAGCTCTACTGATCACCCTGACAGAGAGAGAGGGACAAGAAGGACTTCTCATCAATCTGGTCATCATCCATGATTATGCTATGATGTGTAACAGTGTGTAGACTGACTGCTGTTAGCACTTATATTCCAGTGTGCAGGAACTCTGGCCACGGACAGAACACAAAGTGTTCAGGATTTCCCCCAACCAAACCCAGCCCAAACAAACCTTCTTCCCCTAGTTAAATAATAATTCAGGTCCCTCAAGCGTGTGTTAGTGCAGGGCTGGAACAAAAACCTGCACCCTCTTCAGGGTTACGAAGCTCCAGGGTTACGAAGCTCCATGGTAACGAAGCTCCAGGGTTACGAACCTCCAGGGTTACGAAGCTCCAGGGTTACGAAGCTCCATGGTAACGAAGCTCCAGGGTTACGAACCTCCAGGGTTACGAAGCTCCAGGGTTACGAAGCTCCAGGGTTACGAAGCTCCAGGGTTACAAAGCTCCATGGTTACAAAGCTCCAGGGTTACAAAGCTCCAGGGTTACAAAGCTCCAGGGATACAAAGCTCCATGGTTATAAAGCTCCATGGTTACAAAGCTCCATGGTTACGAAGCTCCAGGGTTACAAAGCTCCAGGGATACAAAGCTCCATGGTTATAAAGCTCCATGGTTACGAAGCTCCATGGTTACGAAGCTCCAGGGTTACGAAGCTCCAGGGTTACGAAGCTCCAGGGTTACGAAGCTCCAGGGTTACAAAGCTCCATGGTAACAAAGGGTTAGGACATACAACATGATACATGAGTCTCTGAGAGAGAAATAGTGGGAGTTACAATCACCTTTTTGGTGTTTGGGTTATCAATCTGATGGTCAAGTGTTACCCTGAAGTACATTGACAGACAGTTGCATTGCATAATGCTTTAGATTACGTTCAGTTCTGTTGTTGGTGGCCTATATGCCAGCAAGAGTAAAGAGTCTAACTAATATAAGTAAGTATCAGTAAGTACCTGTATTTATGGAGTGAGGAGACAGGTGAAAGGTCAACTGAAATACATTAACATCATTGACAGACAGTTGCATTGCACCATAATGCTTTACATCACACTGTTTTCCAACATCAGTCCCTTAGTGAGTGAGATGTTAGTGAACTATTAACAACATTATCTACCTTAATAAATACAGGTTGGAACAGATCAGCCTGTTATGTCAATGCATTTCTACCAAACAGGGTTTCCTCAGGCAGCATACAAATAGAATTTCCACAGTTATTTCCAGGTAGTCCTCCCTACCTGAGAGGGCGTAGTGTCCTGAGCAGCCTGAGCACTCTCAGCACCCCCAGGATCTTAGCCCCGCCCGCCATGGACACAACAATGTCAATCAACGACACAAAGACCAGGAAACCATCCAGAACGTTCCAGCTGCTTTTCAGATAGGCCTTCTCACCCAGGTACAGACCCTTAGAGACCACCTGGGAGAGGGAGGAAGGGGGAGAGGGAGGAAGGGGGAGAGGGAGGAAGGGGGAGAAGGAGGAAGGGGGAGAGGGAGGAAGGGGGAGAGGGAGGAAGGGGGAGAAGGAGGAAGGGGGAGAGGGAGGAAGGGGGAGAAGGAGGAAGGGGGAGAGGGAGGAAGGGGGAGAGGGAGGAAGGGGGAGAAGGAGGAAGGGGGAGAGGGAGGAAGGGGGAGAGGGAGTAAGGGGAAGAAGGAGGAAGGGGGAGAGGGAGGAAGGGGGAGAGGGAGGAAGGGGGAGAAGGAGGAAGGGGGAGAGGGAGGAAGGGGGAGAGGGAGGAAGGGGGAGAAGGAGGAAGGGGGAGAGGGAGGAAGGGGGAGAGGGAGGAAGGGGGAGAAGGAGGAAGGGGGAGAGGGAGGAAGGGGGAGAAGGAGGAAGGGGGAGAAGGAGGAAGGGGGAGAGGGAGGAAGGGGGAGAGGGAGGAAGGGGGAGAAGGAGGAAGGGGGAGAGGGAGGGGGGAGAAGGAGGAAGGGGGAGAAGGAGGAAGGGAAGGAGGAGAAGAATGAGAGAGACTTACAGTCTGTGAATTAATTTTAAGATAGCAAGGTGAGACAACCACATTTCACAGTCATAGTAAGTATATTTTGCCTTCTCACCCTTAGACACCACCTGGGGAGGGAGAGATGGGAGGGGGAGAGAGAGGAGGAGAGGGAGGGGAAGAGGAGTAGGAAGGATGGAAAGAAGAGGAGCGAGACAGAGGAGAAGGAACGGAGGCTGAAAAGGGGGCAGAGGTGGAGGGAGAGGAGGAGAGGATGACAATGTTAAAGACGTTTTAGGGAAGATGTTCACATGCCCCGTCATTTTGCACTTGCCGACTACCTTCGCGGAAACAACTTTTTCGTCTTCCCAGAAAGGGAGGGTGGTTGTGTGGTTGAAAGTGGAAATATATGTCAGATTCCCATGGCTTCCACTAGAGACATAGAATAGAGAGGGAGAGACAGAGAGAGAGAGAGAGAGAGAGACAGAGAGACAGAGAGACAGAGAGAGAGAGAGAGAGACAGAGAGACAGAGAGACAGAGACAGAGAGAGAGAGAGAGAGAGAGAGAGAGAGAGAGAGAGAGAGAGAGAGAGAGAGAGAGAGAGAGAGAGAGGGAGTGGAAGGGTAAAATGGTCATTTGTCCAGTGGGCTGGCGCACACACAGACACACAGACACACAGACACAGACACACTTCCTGACACTTTTGACACCAAACAAGACGCCAGGCAGCACCGCGACTAAACCTCTGAGTGACAGCCCTGGGGGCAGAGAAATGGCAACAAACACAAGGCGTCATGCCAACTGTTACCACGGTGACCTGAGCAGGTATAGTTCTGTAGCCTGAGGGAGACGGAATGAAAACAGTGTTCAACTCCTACGCCGGGGAGGACTGGAAGCTCAATGATGACTAATGGAAGGATTGATCTGTAGGCCTACAGAAACAGCAAGACAACACATGCAGACACTCTCACACTGGTAACAGAGCAGCTCTACAGAAACAGCAAGACAACACATGCAGACACTCTCACACTGGTAACAGAGCAGCTCTACAGAACAGAAGACAACACATGCAGACACTCTCACACTGGTAACAGAGCAGCTCTACAGAAACAGCAAGACAACACATGCAGACACTCTCACACTGGTAACAGAGCAGCTCTACAGAAACAGCAAGACAACACATGCAGACACTCTCACACTGGTAACAGAGCAGCTCTACAGAACAGAAGACAACACATGCAGACACTCTCACACTGGTAACAGAGCAGCTCTACAGAAACAGCAAGACAACACATGCAGACACTCTCACACTGGTAACAGAGCAGCTCTACAGAAACAGCAAGACAACACATGCAGACACTCTCACACTGGTGACAGAGCAGCTCTACAGAAACAGAAGACAACACATGCAGACACTCTCACACTGGTGACAGAGCAGCTCTACAGAACAGAAGACAACACATGCAGACACTCTCACACTGGTGACAGAGCAGCTCTACAGAACAGAAGACAACACATGCAGACACTCTCACACTGGTAACAGAGCAGCTCTACAGAAACAGCAAGACAACACATGCAGACACTCTCACACTGGTAACAGAGCAGCTCTACAGAAACAGCAAGACAACACATGCAGACACTCTCACACTGGTAACAGAGCAGCTCTACAGAAACAGCAAGACAACACATGCAGACACTCTCACACTGGTAACAGAGCAGCTCTACAGAAACAGAAGACAACACATGCAGACACTCTCACACTGGTGACAGAGCAGCTCTACAGAACAGAAGACAACACATGCAGACACTCTCACACTGGTAACAGAGCAGCTCTACAGAAACAGCAAGACAACACATGCAGACACTCTCACACTGGTAACAGAGCAGCTCTACAGAAACAGCAAGACAACACATGCAGACACTCTCACACTGGTAACAGAGCAGCTCTACAGAAACAGAAGACAACACATGCAGACACTCTCACACTGGTAACAGAGCAGCTCTACAGAACAGAAGACAACACATGCAGACACTCTCACACTGGTAACAGAGCAGCTCTACAGAACAGAAGACAACACATGCAGACACTCTCACACTGGTAACAGAGCAGCTCTACAGAACAGAAGACAACACATGCAGACACTCTCACACTGGTAACAGAGCAGCTCTACAGAACAGAAGACAACACATGCAGACACTCTCACACTGGTAACAGAGCAGCTCTACAGAACAGAAGACAACACATGCAGACACTCTCACACTGGTAACAGAGCAGCTCTACAGAACAGAACAAGACAACACATGCAGACACTCTCACACTGGTAACAGAGCAGCTCTACAGAAACAGCAAGACAACACATGCAGACACTCTCACACTGGTAACAGAGCAGCTCTACAGAACAGAAGACAACACATGCAGACACTCTCACACTGGTAACAGAGCAGCTCTACAGAACAGAAGGCAACACATGCAGACACTCTCACACTGGTAACAGAGCAGCTCTACAGAAACAGAAGACAACACATCGCACACTGGTAACAGAGCAGCTCTACAGAACAGAAGACAACACATGCAGACACTCTCACACTGGTAACAGAGCAGCTCTACAGAACAGAAGACAACACATGCAGACACTCTCACACTGGTAACAGAGCAGCTCTACAGAAACAGAAGACAACACATGCAGACACTCTCACACTGGTGACAGAGCAGCTCTACAGAAACAGCAAGACAACACATGCAGACACTCTCACACTGGTGACAGAGCAGCTCTACAGAAACAGCAAGACAACACATGCAGACACTCTCACACTGGTAACAGAGCAGCTCTACAGAACAGAAGACAACACATGCAGACACTCTCACACTGGTGACAGAGCAGCTCTACAGAACAGAAGACAACACATGCAGACACTCTCACACTGGTAACAGAGCAGCTCTACAGAAACAGCAAGACAACACATGCAGACACTCTCACACTGGTAACAGAGCAGCTCTACAGAAACAGCAAGACAACACATGCAGACACTCGCACACTGGTAACAGAGCAGCTCTACAGAAACAGAAGACAACACATGCAGACACTCGCACACTGGTAACAGAGCAGCTCTACAGAACAGAAGACAACACATGCAGACACTCACACTGGTAACAGAGCAGCTCTACAGAAACAGAAGACAACACATGCAGACACTCGCACACTGGTAACAGAGCAGCTCTACAGAACAGAAGACAACACATGCAGACACTCTCACACTGGTAACAGAGCAGCTCTACAGAACAGAAGACAACACATGCAGACACTCTCACACTGGTGACAGAGCAGCTCTACAGAACAGAAGACAACACATGCAGACACTCTCACACTGGTAACAGAGCAGCTCTACAGAAACAGCAAGACAACACATGCAGACACTCTCACACTGGTGACAGAGCAGCTCTACAGAAACAGCAAGACAACACATGCAGACACTCTCACACTGGTAACAGAGCAGCTCTACAGAACAGAAGGCAACACATGCAGACACTCTCACACTGGTAACAGAGCAGCTCTACAGAACAGAAGCAACACATGCAGACACTCTCACACTGGTAACAGAGCAGCTCTACAGAAACAGAAGACAACACATGCAGACACTCTCACACTGGTAACAGAGCAGCTCTACAGAACAGAAGACAACACATGCAGACACTCGCACACTGGTAACAGAGCAGCTCTACAGAACAGAAGACAACACATGCAGACACTCTCACACTGGTAACAGAGCAGCTCTACAGAAACAGAAGACAACACATGCAGACACTCTCACACTGGTAACAGAGCAGCTCTACAGAACAGAAGACAACACATGCAGACACTCTCACACTGGTAACAGAGCAGCTCTACAGAAACAGCAAGACAACACATGCAGACACTCTCACACTGGTAACAGAGCAGCTCTACAGAACAGAAGACAACACATGCAGACACTCTCACACTGGTGACAGAGCAGCTCTACAGAACAGAAGACAACACATGCAGACACTCTCACACTGGTAACAGAGCAGCTCTACAGAACAGAAGACAACACATGCAGACACTCTCACACTGGTGACAGAGCAGCTCTACAGAACAGAAGACAACACATGCAGACACTCTCACACTGGTAACAGAGCAGCTCTACAGAAACAGCAAGACAACACATGCAGACACTCTCACACTGGTGACAGAGCAGCTCTACAGAACAGAAGACAACACATGCAGACACTCTCACACTGGTGACAGAGCAGCTCTACAGAACAGAAGACAACACATGCAGACACTCTCACACTGGTAACAGAGCAGCTCTACAGAACAGAAGACAACACATGCAGACACTCTCACACTGGTGACAGAGCAGCTCTACAGAACAGAAGACAACACATGCAGACACTCTCACACTGGTAACAGAGCAGCTCTACAGAAACAGCAAGACAACACATGCAGACACTCTCACACTGGTAACAGAGCAGCTCTACAGAAACAGCAAGACAACACATGCAGACACTCTCACACTGGTAACAGAGCAGCTCTACAGAACAGAAGACAACACATGCAGACACTCTCACACTGGTAACAGAGCAGCTCTACAGAAACAGCAAGACAACACATGCAGACACTCTCACACTGGTAACAGAGCAGCTCTACAGAACAGAAGACAACACATGCAGACACTCTCACACTGGTAACAGAGCAGCTCTACAGAAACAGCAAGACAACACATGCAGACACTCTCACACTGGTAACAGAGCAGCTCTACAGAACAGAAGACAACACATGCAGACACTCTCACACTGGTAACAGAGCAGCTCTACAGAAACAGAAGACAACACATGCAGACACTCTCACACTGGTGACAGAGCAGCTCTACAGAACAGAAGACAACACATGCAGACACTCTCACACTGGTAACAGAGCAGCTCTACAGAAACAGCAAGACAACACATGCAGACACTCACACTGGTGACAGAGCAGCTCTACAGAAACAGAAGACAACACATGCAGACACTCTCACACTGGTAACAGAGCAGCTCTACAGAAACAGCAAGACAACACATGCAGACACTCTCACACTGGTAACAGAGCAGCTCTACAGAACAGAAGACAACACATGCAGACACTCTCACACTGGTAACAGAGCAGCTCTACAGAACAGCAAGACAACACATGCAGACACTCTCACACTGGTAACAGAGCAGCTCTACAGAACAGAAGACAACACATGCAGACACTCTCACACTGGTAACAGAGCAGCTCTACAGAAACAGCAAGACAACACATGCAGACACTCTCACACTGGTAACAGAGCAGCTCTACAGAACAGAAGACAACACATGCAGACACTCTCACACTGGTAACAGAGCAGCTCTACAGAAACAGCAAGACAACACATGCAGACACTCTCACACTGGTAACAGAGCAGCTCTACAGAACAGAAGACAACACATGCAGACACTCTCACACTGGTGACAGAGCAGCTCTACAGAACAGAAGACAACACATGCAGACACTCTCACACTGGTAACAGAGCAGCTCTACAGAAACAGCAAGACAACACATGCAGACACTCTCACACTGGTAACAGAGCAGCTCTACAGAACAGAAGACAACACATGCAGACACTCTCACACTGGTGACAGAGCAGCTCTACAGAACAGAAGACAACACATGCAGACACTCTCACACTGGTAACAGAGCAGCTCTACAGAAACAGCAAGACAACACATGCAGACACTCTCACACTGGTGACAGAGCAGCTCTACAGAAACAGCAAGACAACACATGCAGACACTCTCACACTGGTAACAGAGCAGCTCTACAGAAACAGCAAGACAACACATGCAGACACTCTCACACTGGTAACAGAGCAGCTCTACAGAAACAGCAAGACAACACATGCAGACACTCTCACACTGGTGACAGAGCAGCTCTACAGAACAGAAGACAACACATGCAGACACTCTCACACTGGTAACAGAGCAGCTCTACAGAAACAGCAAGACAACACATGCAGACACTCTCACACTGGTAACAGAGCAGCTCTACAGAACAGAAGACAACACATGCAGACACTCTCACACTGGTAACAGAGCAGCTCTACAGAAACAGCAAGACAACACATGCAGACACTCTCACACTGGTAACAGAGCAGCTCTACAGAACAGAAGACAACACATGCAGACACTCTCACACTGGTAACAGAGCAGCTCTACAGAAACAGCAAGACAACACATGCAGACACTCTCACACTGGTAACAGAGCAGCTCTACAGAAACAGCAAGACAACACATGCAGACACTCTCACACTGGTAACAGAGCAGCTCTACAGAAACAGCAAGACAACACATGCAGACACTCTCACACTGGTAACAGAGCAGCTCTACAGAACAGAAGACAACACATGCAGACACTCTCACACTGGTAACAGAGCAGCTCTACAGAAACAGAAGACAACACATGCAGACACTCTCACACTGGTAACAGAGCAGCTCTACAGAACAGAAGACAACACATGCAGACACTCTCACACTGGTAACAGAGCAGCTCTACAGAAACAGCAAGACAACACATGCAGACACTCTCACACTGGTAACAGAGCAGCTCTACAGAACAGAAGACAACACATGCAGACACTCTCACACTGGTGACAGAGCAGCTCTACAGAAACAGCAAGACAACACATGCAGACACTCTCACACTGGTAACAGAGCAGCTCTACAGAACAGAAGACAACACATGCAGACACTCTCACACTGGTAACAGAGCAGCTCTACAGAACAGAAGACAACACATGCAGACACTCTCACACTGGTAACAGAGCAGCTCTACAGAACAGAAGACAACACATGCAGACACTCGCACACTGGTAACAGAGCAGCTCTACAGAAACAGCAAGACAACACATGCAGACACTCTCACACTGGTAACAGAGCAGCTCTACAGCTCTACAGAAACAGAAGACAACACATGCAGACACTCTCACACTGGTGACAGAGCAGCTCTACAGAAACAGCAAGACAACACATGCAGACACTCTCACACTGGTAACAGAGCAGCTCTACAGAAACAGCAAGACAACACATGCAGACACTCTCACACTGGTAACAGAGCAGCTCTACAGAACAGAAGACAACACATGCAGACACTCTCACACTGGTAACAGAGCAGCTCTACAGAAACAGAAGACAACACATGCAGACACTCTCACACTGGTGACAGAGCAGCTCTACAGAACAGAAGACAGTCAGGCTATAAACACATTCTCACTGTCAGCCATAGGAATCATTATGTGTGATGACGGCTGGAATGTTTTACTCAATCATTTTGTTCTATAATAAAATCTGTGCATTCAAGGCAAGGCAAATGATGGAGTGCATTTACGAGGGGAAACGTTGTCTAATGAATACCGTTGTTTAATTAGTGTTCCTGAGACAGATGTTAGGTTGACAAGATGACAGTCTCCATACGGAGAGAGAGGATATGAAGGGGTTTGTACAAGACATGGACGAGAAGAGTGAGGTAGAGTGGGACATCCCCAGGACTGGCTAGAGGCTATAGCTGGAGAGAGAGACATTATCTTTTAATTCTATCTAATTATCTCTCCATCGTTAATGATGGGGAACTGATTAAGTGAAATGGACTGAGGAATAGAAAGAGGGAGAAAGGAGAGAAGAAGATGCATGTCGGTAGGTCTCTTTCCATTACAGTCCTAGGAAAGGAGAGGAGAAGAGAGGATGAGAAGAGAGGAGAAATTGGTACGTTACCTTGACGGTCATCTCAGCCACAAATATGGCTGTGAAGACATAGTTGGAGACGGTGAGGAAAAGTCTTTCCTGGAGGGAGGAAGGGAGGGAGGGAGAGATGTGGGGAGGGAGGGGGAAGGGGGAGAGGGAAGGGGAGGGAGATTTAGGGAGGGAGGGGGAAGGGGGAGGGAGATGTAGGGAGGGGAGGGGGAAGGGGGAGGGAGAGAGATGTGGGGAGGGAGGGGGAAGGGGGAGAGGGAAGGGGGAGGGAGAGGGAAGGGGGAGGGAGATGTAGGGAGGAGGGGGAAGGGGGGGGAGGGAGAGGGAGATGTAGGGAGGGAGGGGGAAGGGGGAGGGAGAGGGAGATGTAGGGAGGGAGGGGGAAGGGGGAGGGAGAGGGAAGGGACAGGGAGAGGGGAGATGTAGGGAGGGGGGGGAGGGGAGGGAGAGGGAGATGTAGGGAGGGAGGGGGGGAAGGGGGGGAGGGAAGGGGGAGAGGGAGATGTAGGGAGGAGAGGAGATGTAGGGAGGGGAGGGGGGAAGGGAAGGGGGAGGGAGAGGGAGATGTAGGGAGGGAGGGGGAAGGGGGAGGGAGGGAGATGTAGGGAGGGAGGGGAAGGGGGAGGGAGAGGGAGATGTAGGGAGGGAGGGAGGAAGGGGGAGGGAGATGTAGGGAGGGAGGGGGGGAGGGGGAGGGAGAGGGAGATGTAGGGAGGGAGGGGGAAGGGGGAGGGAGAGGGAGATGTAGGGAGGGAGGGGGAAGGGGGAGGGAGAGGGAGATGTAGGGAGGAGGGAGGGGAGGGGGAAGGGGGGAGGGAGATGTAGGGAGGGGGAGGGGGGGAGGGAGGGAGGGGAAGGGGGAGGGAGAGGGAGATGTAGGGAGGGAGGGGGAAGGGGAGGGAGAGGGAGATGTAGGGGGAGGGAGGGGGAAGGGGGGGAGGGAGAGAGAGATGTAGGGAGGGAGAGGGAGATGTAGGGAGGGAGGAGGAAGGGGGAGAGGGAAGGGGGAGGGAGAGGGAGATGTAGGGAGGGGAGGGGGAAGGGGAGGGAGAGGGAGATGTAGGGAGGGAGGGGGAAGGGGGGAGGGAGAGGGAGATGTAGGGGGGGAGGGGATGTAGGGGGGGAAGGGGAGGGAGAGGGAGATGTAGGGAGGGGGAGGGGGGAGGGAGGGGGAGGGGGAGGGAGATGTAGGGGGAGGGAGAGGGAGAGGGAGGGAGGGGAGATGTAGGGAGGGAGGGGAAGGGGGAGGGAGAGGGAGATGTAGGGAGGGAGGGGGAAGGGGGAGGGAGAGGGAGATGTAGGGAGGGAGGGGGGAGGGGGAGGGAGAGGGAGATGTAGGGAGGGAGGGGGAAGGGGAGGGAGAGGGAGATGTAGGGAGGGAGGGGGAAGAGGGGGAGGGAGAGGGAAGGGGGAGGGAGAGAGAGATGTAGGGAGGGAGGGGGAAGGGGGAGAGGGAAGGGGGAGGGAGAGGGAGATGTAGGGAGGGAGGGGGAAGGGGGAGGGAGAGAGAGATGTAGGGAGGGAGGGGGAAGGAGGAGAGAGAGGGAGATGTAGGGAGGGAGGGGGAAGGAGGAGAGAGAGGGAGATGTAGGGAGGGAGGGGGAAGGAGGAGAGAGAGGGAGATGTAGGGAGGGAGGGGGAAGGAGGAGAGAGAGGGAGATGTAGGGAGGGAGGGGGAAGGAGGAGAGAGAGGGAGATGTAGGGAGGGAGGGGGAAGGAGGAGAGAGAGGGAGATGTAGGGAGGGAGGGGGAAGGAGGAGAGAGAGGGAGATGTAGGGAGGGAGGGGGAAGGAGGAGAGAGAGGGAGATGTAGGGAGGGAGGGGGAAGGAGGAGAGAGAGGGAGATGTAGGGAGGGAGGGGGAAGGAGGAGAGAGAGGGAGATGTAGGGAGGGAGGGGGAAGGAGGAGAGAGAGGGAGATGTAGGGAGGGAGGGGGAAGGGGGAGGGAGAGAGAGATGTAGGGAGGGAGGGGGAAGGAGGAGAGAGAGAGGGAGATGTAGGGAGGGAGGGGGAAGGGGGAGGGAGCGAAACATTGAGAAAGACAGATAATGCCAAGAAAAGTAGAGGGAGGAGAAGAATGACAAAAATGGAAAGACAGAGATAAATTAGGAGAGAGAGAGAGAGAGAGAGAGAGAGAGAGAGAGAGAGAGAGAGAGAGAGAGAGAGAGAGAGACAGAGACAGAGACAGAGAGACGAGAGAGAGAGACAGAGAGAGAGAGAGAGAGAGAGAGAGAGAGAGAGAGAGAGAGAGAGAGAGAGAGAGACAGAGATGGAATTAGAGCAGTAACACACCAGCACAAAGTTATCTTCTATCAAAAAACTTTGAGACACTTTAGAAAAAGTCTCCAACCTCTAATTTCTCAAGGCTAAAATAGCTCCCAAATCCATCCTTATGAATTTAACATGGAAGCTGTAGGCCTACTGTCTGGTTGTCCAGTGACAAGTAATACACACAGAATAATGAATGAATATGGATATGAAGCAGTGTGTGTGTGTGTGTGTGTGTGTGTGTGTGTGTGTGTGTGTGTGTGTGTGTGTGTGTGTGTGTGTGTGTGTGTGTGTGTGTGTGTGTGTGTGTGTGTGTGTGTGTGTGTGTGTGTGTGTGTGTGTGTGTGTGTGTGTGTGTGTGTGTGTGTGTGTGTGTGTGTGTGTGTGTGTGTGTGAATGTGTGTGTGTGTCAGCGTGCATGTATGTGCGTATAAGTGCTTACTTACATGCATGCGTGTGTCTGTGTGTGTGTGTGTGTGTGTGTGTGTGTGTGTGTGTGTGTGTGTGTGTGTGTGTGTGTGTGTGTGTGTGTGTGTGTGTGTGTGTGTGTGTGTGTGTGTGTGTGTGTGTGTGTGTGTGTGTGTGTGTGTGTGTGTGTGTGCGTGCGTGCGTGTGTGTGTGTGTGTGTACCCCAGTCTTACCAAGCTGCTCTGCAGTATCTTGGGTCTCTCCAGAGCTACAGTGATACAGTTGAGAAAGATGAAGGATAAAACCACGTAGTCAAAGAGCTTGTGGGCTATAATGGACTGACATAGCAGTCTGAACCTGAGAGAGAGGGAGAGGGAGGGAGGAGAGAGAGAGAGAGGGAGGGAGGGAGGGAGGGAGGGAGGGAGGGGGAGGGATGGAGGGAGGGAGGGAGGGAGGGAGGGAGGGAGGGAGGGAGGGAGGGAGGGAGGGAGGGAGGGAGGGAGGGAGGGAGGGAGGGAGGGAGGGAGGGAGGGAGGGAGGGAGGGAGGGAGGGAGGGAGGGAGGGAGGGAGGGAGGGAGGGAGGAGAGGGAGGGAGGGAGGGAGGGAGGGAGGGGGAGGAGAGGAGAGAGAGAGAGAGAGAGAGAGAGAGAGAGAGAGAGAGAGAGAGAGAGAGGGATGGATGGAGGCAGGGAGGCAGGGAGGGTGGGAGAGAGAGATAGAGAGAGAGGGAGGGAGGCAGGGAGGGAAGGTGGGATAGAGGGAGGGAGTGAGGCAGGGGGGATGGAGGGATAGAGGGAGGGAGGGAGGGAGAGTGAGAGAGAGAGAGAGAGAGAGAGAGAGAGAGAGAGAGAGAGAGAGAGAGAGAGAGAGAGAGAGAGAGAGAGGCAGGGAGGGAGGGAGGGATGGAGAGAGACAGAGGGAGGGATGGAGAGAGAGAGAGAGAAAGAAAGAAAGAAAGAAAGAAAGAAAGAAAGAAAGAAAGAAAGAAAGAAAGAAAGAAAGAAAGAAAGAAGGAGAGACAGAGAGAAAGGGAGGGATGGATGGAGAGGGGGAGGGAGAGAGAGAGAGAGAGTAAGGGAGGGATGGATGGAGAGGGGAGAGAGAGAGAAAGGGAGGGGGTAAGGTGGGACATAAAAAAGTTAGATTAGAACATGTTACTGAGCCTAGATGTTTGTGATGATAGCACCTGCCACCTACTGAAAGCTTTCATGGAAATGTTTATAATGGGGATTTACTGAGAATGTGTGTTTGTCTATGTACTGTACTGTATGTGTGTGTGTCCCTCTGAGCCCACAGCACTCTTCATCTAATCATCACACTGATGAACAGAAAACAGTGAACCACAGCGAAACCTGCTATCTAGACAAAGAGGACGGATCGATACCTGGCAACCCTGTACCCTCTCTATTGATTCAGACCTGGATACCCTGTCCCCTCTCTATTGATTCATACCTGGCAACCCTGTCCCTATATATTGATTCAGACCTGGCAACCCTGTCCCCTATATATTGATTCAGACCTGGCAACCCTGTTTCCTATATATTGATTCAACCTGGCAACCCTGTCCCCTATATATTGATTCAGACCTGGCAACCCTGTCCCCTATATATTGATTCAGACCTGGCAACCCTGTCCCCTATATATTGATTCAGACCTGGCAACCCTGTATTGATCCTGACCAGTGGATGAGCTGGCATAGTAGCACACGCACACACACACACACACACACACACACACACACACACACACACACACACACACACACACACACACACACACACACACACACACACACACACACACACACACACACACACACACACACACACACACACACACACACACACACACACACACAGTTCCCTGTGAAAGCCACTTTATGACAGCCTGGAGCTGTGTTTTAGCAGTGGCAGGTGCAATCAGTCAAGCCTTGGGCCCCTGACGTTCCTGTATGTGTGTGTGTGTGTGTGTGTGTGTGTGTGTGTGTGTGTGTGTGTGTGTGTGTGTGTGTGTGTGTGTGTGTGTGTGTGTGTGTGTGTGTGTGTGTGTGTGTGTGTGTGTGTGTGTGTGTGTGTGTGTGTGTGAGACAGTAACACCAGTGTACTCAGCATGTAATGGAGTCTGGTGCCAATAGGGAGAACAACATACAGCCTGATTTTCTGGAACTCTAGTAAATCGACCTATTATAATACAGCTACGAAGTCAAAGCACTTTGTAGTGGTGGGTAGAGCCCTGCACAGGCCTGGACTTTAAGCCCGAGCTCTACCTATGCCTGCGACATTCAGAGCCTACTCTACACAGGCCCTATTTCTTCTGCCAAATTTAAGGCCCTGCCCTAAATCAGACGTAACTTCCATTAGCTGCTCCTCTCAGTCTGTAACTCGCCCCCTGCTCGCACCTCACTCTGCATGCACTCTGATCATGGCAGCTCTGAGTCTGGGAGTATCCATAGCAACGGCTCCGCTTGGGCTGCTCTGCTCAATGACGAGACATGACAGAACAGTTAGCTAACTTCTTCACTCTAAACTCCGACAAAACTCAAGGAACATTATTATTTTCTGTGAAATAATCTCTCCTGTCTTATATTTGACGACGTTGAAGCACTTGTGTCACCATGTGATGATCTTAGTCAGATATGACTGTACTGCGCAGCAGAGCACGAGCAAATGGCTTGTGAATAATGTCAGGGCCCGTCGGGCTCAGGTCAGGTAGCAGCGCTGTAGTGGTGGGGATTGTACCAAAATAAGAGCTTTAAAGGCAGACTCAGCGATATGATGTAGATGCAGAAAGTAAAC
Source organism: Oncorhynchus keta (assembly GCF_023373465.1). Classification (NCBI taxonomy): domain Eukaryota; kingdom Metazoa; phylum Chordata; class Actinopteri; order Salmoniformes; family Salmonidae; genus Oncorhynchus; species Oncorhynchus keta. The sequence continues at coordinate 75,888,920 of NC_068430.1, forward strand.
GGCATAGTGGGTCAACTTCCACAACAACTAAGAGCGTTGAAGAGACAGACAGGTCTTTATGTGTGTGTCTGAGTAACAAGAGACAGACAGGTCTTTATGTGTGTGTGTCTGGGTAACAAGAGACAGACAGGTCTTTATGTGTGTTGTCTGAGTAACAAGAGACAGACAGGTCTTTATGTGTGTGTGTCTGGGTAACAAGAGACAGACAGGTCTTTATGTGTGTGTGTCTGGGTAACAAGAGACAGACAGGTCTTTATGTGTGTGTGTCTGAGTAACAAGAGACAGACAGGTCTTTATGTGTGTGTGTCTGGGTAACAAGAGACAGACATGTCTTTATGTGTGTTGTCTGAGTAACAAGAGACAGACATGTCTTTATGTGTGTGTGTCTGGGTAACAAGAGACAGACAGGTCTTTATGTGTGTGTGTCTGGGTAACAAGAGACAGACAGGTCTTTATGTGTGTGTGTCTGGGTAACAAGAGACAGACAGGTCTTTATGTGTGTGTGTCTGAGTAACAAGAGACAGACAGGTCTTTATGTGTGTGTTGTCTGGGTAACAAGAGACAGACAGGTCTTTATGTGTGTGTGTCTGGGTAACAAGAGACAGACAGGTCTTTATGTGTGTGTGTCTGAGTAACAAGAGACAGACAGGTCTTTATGTGTGTGTGTCTGGGTAACAAGAGACAGACAGGTCTTTATGTGTGTTGTCTGAGTAACAAGAGACAGACAGGTCTTTATGTGTGTGTGTCTGGGTAACAAGAGACAGACAGGTCTTTATGTGTGTGTGTCTGAGTAACAAGAGACAGACAGGTCTTTATGTGTGTGTGTCTGGGTAACAAGAGACAGACAGGTCTTTATGTGTGTGTGTCTGGGTAACAAGAGACAGACAGGTCTTTATGTGTGTGTGTCTGGGTAACAAGAGACAGACAGGTCTTTATGTGTGTGTGTCTGAGTAACAAGAGACAGACAGGTCTTTATGTGTGTGTTGTCTGGGTAACAAGAGACAGACAGGTCTTTATGTGTGTGTGGCTGAGTAACAAGAGACAGACAGGTCTTTATGTGTGGGTGGCTGAGTAACAAGAGACAGACATGTCTTTATGTGTGTGTGTCTGAGTAACAAGAGACAGACAGGTCTTTATGTGTGTTGTCTGGGTAACAAGAGACAGACAGGTCTTTATGTGTGTGTGTCTGAGTAACAAGAGACAGACAGGTCTTTATGTGTGTGTGTCTGGGTAACAAGAGACAGACAGGTCTTTATGTGTGTTGTCTGAGTAACAAGAGACAGACAGGTCTTTATGTGTGTGTGTCTGAGTAACAAGAGACAGACAGGTCTTTACGTGTGTTGTCTGGGTAACAAGAGACAGACAGGTCTGTCTGAGTAACAAGAGACAGACATGTCTTTATGTGTGTGTGTCTGAGTAACAAGAGACAGACAGGTCTTTATGTGTGTGTGTCTGAGTAACAAGAGACAGACAGGTCTTTATGTGTGTGTGTCTGGGTAACAAGAGACAGACAGGTCTTTATGTGTGTTGTCTGGTAACAAGAGACAGACAGGTCTTTATGTGTGTTGTCTGAGTAACAAGAGACAGACAGGTCTTTATGTGTGTGTTGTCTGGGTAACAAGAGACAGACAGGTCTTTATGTGTGTGTGTGTCTGAGTAACAAGAGACAGACAGGTCTTTATGTGTGTTGTCTGGGTAACAAGAGACAGACAGGTCTTTATGTGTGTGTGTCTGAGTAACAAGAGACAGACATGTCTTTATGTGTGTGTTGTCTGGGTAACAAGAGACAGACATGTCTTTAGGTGTGTGTGTCTGAGTAACAAGAGACAGACAGGTCTTTATGTGTGTGTGTCTGAGTAACAAGAGACAGACAGGTCTTTATGTGTGTGTGTCTGAGTAACAAGAGACAGACAGGTCTTTATGTGTGTGTTGTCTGGGTAACAAGAGACAGACAGGTCTTTATGTGTGTGTGTCTGAGTAACAAGAGACAGACAGGTCTTTATGTGTGTTGCCTTGGTAACAAGAGACAGACAGGTCTTTATGTGTGTGTCTGAGTAACAAGAGACAGACAGGTCTTTATGTGTGTGTCTGAGTAACAAGAGACAGACAGGTCTTTATGTGTGTGTGTCTGGGTAACAAGAGACAGACAGGTCTTTATGTGTGTGTCTGGGTAACAAGAGACAGACAGGTCTTTATGTGTGTGTGTCTGGGTAACAAGAGACAGACAGGTCTTTATGTGTGTGTGTCTGAGTAACAAGAGACAGACAGGTCTTTATGTGTGTGTTGTCTGGGTAACAAGAGACAGACAGGTCTTTATGTGTGTGTTGTCTGGGTAACAAGAGACAGACAGGTCTTTATGTGTGTGTTGTCTGGGTAACAAGAGACAGACAGGTCTTTATGTTTGTGTGTCTGAGTAACATACTTGTTCTGTGGTGAGAAGAGGTAGACAGACCAGTCCTCTCTTTTCTCACACCAGTCAGGCCTGTACACCTCCATCATCTTCTGGATACGGAAACACAGACTCTGGAGGAGGAAGAGAGGGGGAGGAGAGAGAGAGAGTGTGTGAGAAAGAGAGAGAGAAAAAGGGAGAGAGGAAGAGAGGAAATGTATTATCAATAGAGCAAAATGGGAGGACATTCATGTCACCTCTGGTGGTAATGTTTGATACAATGACTTGGCAGTCATTTCAGTCAAGGACATTTTTCCATTGAGTAAAAACCCTCTGGGAAAACATAGACTACTCAGTTGTAGCCAGTCTTGCAGTAAAACTCACATAGTCTATCTCCTCATCCAGGTCCGATCTGTCCTTGGCGAGGTTCAGCTGAGGGAAGACCTCCGTTAGGAGTTGGGCAGTCTGGTGACCCATAACAGGACTAGGAGCCTTTCCATTACAATCATGGTGCTCCACTACCATACCCCCACTGCCACTGCTCCCTCCCCCAGAAACACTCCTCATCCTGGGGTTGGGGTGAGACGGAGGTCCCCCGGGGACCTGGAGCATGTTTGGCAGCTCCAGGGAGAGAGCGCGGCGGTCCCGGTGCCGGATGGCATTGCGTCGGGAGAGGAGGGGGAGAGGGGGAGCGTGGTGAGGGGGGAGGCGGAGAGCGGGGGAGAGGAGGAACTCGTGTTCGGCTGAGTGGTAAAGGGAGTGGATGTGGGAGTGGGGGCTTCGGACACGGAGGCTTCCTCCCACCACACCTGCTCCCATCCCCCCTACCCCCCGGGAGGGACAACCCAGGCTGTTCCAGCTGGACCTGAGGGCAGGCAGAATGTGGTGGGTACATGAAGAGTTCATAAAGTAGTTATAACGGATTCACAAAGGATTGGTACGTTCCTGAGATAAATAGTGTATTACACAATTAATTATGGATCAATAAGGTTACTTTAATCATTCAACAAGGACTAATAGGATATGACTGATTAATTAATGATCGATTCATGATTAATGAAGTAATGAAGTATTCCATTGCTCTAATTATCTACCTGCGGTTCCATGCACTCTGAGGAGGGGGAGGGCGACCCCAATGGTGGTGCAGGGAACTGCGGCCGTGGTGCTGTAACCAAGACAACAAAAGACAACATGAGAAAATGAACTGGTATTTGAAATGTATACGTTGGTAAATACATGATGTATAAACCATATATACACCATAAAGACAACATTAAGGACAACGTTTGGCCTCAGTCTCTATACGTCGGGGCGTGGACTCTACAAGCTGCCATGACGACTCGAATGCTTCCCATAGTTGTGTCAAGTTGGCTGGTAGTGGATCTCTACCCTGAATAGCTGGCTTCATCTCATCCCACAGATGCTCAATTGGATTGAGATCTGGTGACTGGGCAGGCCACTGCACTAAGCTGAATTCACTGTCGTGGAACCATTCCTGGACAATCCTAGCCTTGTGGCATGGGGCATTACCCGGCTGAAAACAATCCTGTCACAGATGGATACACTGCAGCCATTAAGGGAAGCGCCTGATTGGCAAAGATGTTCAGATATCCTGTGGCATTCAAACATTGCTCCACTTTTATCAAGGGGCCCAATGTGTGCCATGAAAACACACCATCACATCACCACCAGCCTGTAATGTTGACATGTGGCATGATCGATGCATGTATGGTTCTCTCCAAACCCTAGTCCTCCCATCAGCGTGAAACAGCAAGAAGCAGGATTCATCAGACCAGGCAATGTTTTTCCAATTCTCCAGTGTCCAGTGTTTTCGTTCCTTAGCCCACTGCATCCTCAGTTTCTGGGTCCAGTGTTTTCGTTCCTTAGCCCACTGCATCCTCAGTTTCTGGGTCCAGTGTTTTCGTTCCTTAGCCCACTGCATCCTCAGTTTCTGGGTCCAGTGTTTTCGTTCCTTAGCCCACTGCATCCTCAGTTTCTGGGTCCAGTGTTTTGTTCCTTAGCCCACTGCAACCGCAGTTTCTGGGTCCAGTGTTTTCGTTCCTTAGCCCACTGCAACCGCAGTTTCTGGGTCCAGTGTTTTCGTTCCTTAGCCCACTGCAACAGCAGTTTCTGGGTCCAGTGTTTTCGTTCCTTAGCCCACTGCAACAGCAGTTTCTGGGTCCAGTGTTTTCGTTCCTTAGCCCACTGCAACCGCAGTTTCTGGGTCCAGTGTTTTCGTTCCTTAGCCCACTGCAACAGCAGTTTCTGGGTCCAGTGTTTTCGTTCCTTAGCCCACTGCAACAGCAGTTTCTGGGTCCAGTGTTTTCGTTCCTTAGCCCACTGCAACAGCAGTTTCTGGGTCCAGTGTTTTCGTTCCTTAGCCCACTGCAACCGCAGTTTCTGGGTCCAGTGTTTTTGTTCCTTAGCCCACTGCAACAGCAGTTTCTGGGTCCAGTGTTTTCGTTCCTTAGCCCACTGCAACAGCAGTTTCTGGGTCCAGTGTTTTCGTTCCTTAGCCCACTGCAACAGCAGTTTCTGGGTCCAGTGTTTTCGTTCCTTAGCCCACTGCAACAGCAGTTTCTGGGTCCAGTGTTTTCGTTCCTTAGCCCACTGCAACCGCAGTTTCTGGGTCCAGTGTTTTCGTTCCTTAGCCCACTGCAACAGCAGTTTCTGGGTCCAGTGTTTTCGTTCCTTAGCCCACTGCAACAGCAGTTTCTGGGTCCAGTGTTTTCGTTCCTTAGCCCACTGCAACAGCAGTTTCTGGGTCCAGTGTTTTCGTTCCTTAGCCCACTGCAACAGCAGTTTCTGGGTCCAGTGTTTTCGTTCCTTAGCCCACTGCAACAGCAGTTTCTGGGTCCAGTGTTTTCGTTCCTTAGCCCACTGCAACAGCAGTTTCTGGGTCCAGTGTTTTCGTTCCTTAGCCCACTGCAACAGCAGTTTCTGGGTCCAGTGTTTTCGTTCCTTAGTCCACTGCAACCGCAGTTTCTGGGTCCAGTGTTTTCGTTCCTTAGCCCACTGCAACAGCAGTTTCTGGGTTCAGTGTTTTCGTTCCTTAGCCCACTGCAACAGCAGTTTCTGGGTCCAGTGTTTTCGTTCCTTAGCCCACTGCAACAGCAGTTTCTGGGTCCAGTGTTTTCGTTCCTTAGCCCACTGCAACAGCAGTTTCTGGGTCCAGTGTTTTTGTTCCTTAGCCCACTGCAACAGCAGTTTCTGGGTCCAGTGTTTTCATTCCTTAGCCCACTGCAACAGCAGTTTCTGGGTCCAGTGTTTTCATTCCTTAGCCCACTGCAACAGCAGTTTCGGGGTCCAGTGTTTTCGTTCCTTAGCCCACTGCAACAGCAGTTTCTGGGTCCAGTGTTTTCGTTCCTTAGCCCACTGCAACAGCAGTTTCTGGGTCCAGTGTTTTCGTTCCTTAGCCCACTGCAACAGCAGTTTCTGGGTCCAGTGTTTTCGTTCCTTAGCCCACTGCAACAGCAGTTTCTGGGTCCAGTGTTTTCATTCCTTAGCCCACTGCAACAGCAGTTTCTGGGTCCAGTGTTTTCGTTCCTTAGCCCACTGCAACAGCAGTTTCTGGGTCCAGTGTTTTCGTTCCTTAGCCCACTGCAACAGCAGTTTCTGGGTCCAGTGTTTTCGTTCCTTAGCCCACTGCAACAGCAGTTTCTGGGTCCAGTGTTTTCGTTCCTTAGCCCACTGCAACAGCAGTTTCTGGGTCCAGTGTTTTCGTTCCTTAGCCCACTGCAACAGCAGTTTCTGGGTCCAGTGTTTTCGTTCCTTAGCCCACTGCAACAGCAGTTTCTGGGTCCAGTGTTTTCGTTCCTTAGCCCACTGCAACAGCAGTTTCTGGGTCCAGTGTTTTCGTTCCTTAGCCCACTGCAACCGCAGTTTCTGGGTCCAGTGTTTTCGTTCCTTAGCCCACTGCAACAGCAGTTTCTGGGTCCAGTGTTTTCATTCCTTAGCCCACTGCAACAGCAGTTTCTGGGCTTTTTCTGCTGAAGGAAGTGGAACTGGATTCACCTGGTCCGTCTGTCATGGAAAGAGCAGGTGTTCATAATGTTTTGTACATTCAGTGTATACAGTGGGGAGAACAAGTATTTTGATATACTGCCGATTTTGCAGCTTTTCCCACTTACAAAGCATGTCATAGGTACACTTCAACTGTGAGAGACGGAATCTAAAACAAAACTCCAGAAAATCACATTGTATGATTTTTAAGTAATTAATTTGCATTTTATTGCATGACATACGTATTTGATCACCTACCAACCAGTAAGAATTCCGGCTCTCACAGACCTGTTAGTTTTTCTTTAATGAAGCCCTCCTGTTCTCCACTCATTACCTGTATTAACTGCACCTGTTTGAACTCATTACCTGTATAAAAGACACCTGTCCACACACTCAATCACACAGACTCCAACCTCTCCACAATGACCAAGATCAGAGAGCTGTGTAAGGACCACAGGGATAAAATTGTAGACCTGCACAAGGCTGGGATGGGCTACAGGACAATAGGCAAGCAGCTTGGTGAGAAGGCAACTGTTAGCGCAATTATTAGAAAATGAAAGAAGTTCTAGATGAAGGTCAATCACCCTCGGTCTGGGGCTCCATGCAAGATCCCACCTCGTGGGGCATCAATGATCATGAGGAAGGTAAGGGATCAGCCCAGAACTACACAGCAGGACCTGGTCAATGACCTGAAGAGAGCTGGGACCACAGGCTCAAAGAAAACCATTAGTAACACACTACGCCGTCATGGATTAAAATCCTGCTGTGCACGCAAGGTCCCCCTGCTCAAGCCAGCGCATGTCCAGGCCCGTCTGAAGTTTGCCAATGACCATCTGGATGATCCAGAGGAGGAATGGGAGAAGGTCATGTGGTCTGATGAGACAAAAATAGAGCTTTTTGGTCTAAACTGCACTCGCCGTGTTTGGAGGAAGAAGAAGGATGAGTACAACCCCAAGAACACCATCCCAACCGTGAAGCATGGAGGTGGAAACATAATTCTTTGGGGATGTTTTCTGCAGAGGGGACAGGACGACTGCACCGTATTGAGGGGAGGATGGATGGGGCCATGTATCGCAAGATCTTGGCCAACAACTTCCTTCTCTCAGAAAGAGCATTGAAGATGGGTCGTGGCTGGGTCTTCCAGCATGACAACGACCTGAAACACACAGCCAGGGAAACTAAGAAGTGGCTCCATAAGAAGCATTTCAAGGTCCAAGAGTGACCTAGTCAATCTCCAGACTTGAGAAAATCTTTGGAGGGAGCTGAAAGTCCGTATTGCCCAGCGACAGCCCCGAAACCTGAAGGATCTGGAGAAGGTCTGTATGAAGGAGTGGGCCAAAATCCCTGCTGTAGTGTGTGAAAACCTGGTCAAGATCTACAGGAAATGTTTGATCTCTGTAACTGCAAACAAAGGTTTCTGTACCAAATATTAAGTTATGCTTTTCTGATGTATCAAATACTTATGTCATGCAATAAAATGCAAATGAAATAGTTAAAAAATCATACAATGTGATTTTCTGGATTTCTGTTTTAGATTCTGTCTAAAATTACAGACCTCTACATGCTTTGTAAGTAGGAAAACCTGCAAAATAGGCAGTATACCAAATACTATATATTTATATATATATATACTCACTTGGTAAAGTTTCACTGGTGAGGCTTCATTTGAACGTCAGCAGAAAAACTGTCTAGAAAGTCTTTAAATTAATTAAAGTCTGACAATTAATCTTAATGGTTGTACAGTCGTCTCAAATAAAACTGTGAAGGACCTCGGCGTTACTCTGGACCCTGATCTCTCTTTTGAAGAACATATCAAGACCATTTCGAGGACAGCTTTTTTCCATCTACGTAATATTGCAAAAATCAGAAACTTTCTGTCCAAAAATGATGCAGAAAAATTAATCCATGCTTTTGTCACTTCTAGGTTAGACTACTGCAATGCTCTACTTTCCGGCTACCCGGATAAAGCACTAAATAAACTTCAGTTAGTGCTAAATACGGCTGCTAGAATCCTGACTAGAACCCAAAAAATTGATCATATTACTCCAGTGCTAGCCTCTCTACACTGGCTTCCTGTCAAAGCAAGGGCTGATTTTAAGGTTTTACTGCTAACCTACAAAGCATTACATGGGCTTGCTCCTACCTATCTCTCTGATTTGGTCCTGCCGTACATACCTACACGTACGCTACGGTCACAAGACGCAGGCCTCCTAATTGTCCCTAGAATGTCTAAGCAAACAGCTGGAGGCAGGGCTTTCTCCTATAGAGCTCCATTTTTATGGAACGGTCTGCCTACCCATGTCAGAGAAGCAAACTCGGTCTCAACCTTTAAGTCTTTACTGAAGACTCATCTCTTCAGTGGGTCATATGATTGAGTGTAGTCTGGCCCAGGAGTGGGAGGGTGAACGGAAAGGCTCTGGAGCAACGAACCGCCCTTGCTGTCTCTGCCTGGCCGGTTCCCCTCTTTCCACTGGGATTCTCTGCCTCTAACCCTATTACAGGGGCTGAGTCACTGGCTTACTGGGGCTCTCTCATGCCGTCCCTGCAGGGGGTGCGTCACCTGAGTGGGTTGATTCACTGTTGTGGTCATCCTGTCTGGGTTGGCGCCCCCCCACTTGGGCTGTGCCGTGGCGGAGATCTTTGTGGGCTATACTCAGCCTTGTCTCAGGATGGTAAGTTGGTGGTTGAAGATATCCCTCTAGTGGTGTGGGGGCTGTGCTTTGGCAAAGTGGGTGGGGTTATATCCTTCCTGTTTGGCCCTGTCCGGGGGTGTCCTCGGATGGGGCCACAGTGTCTCCTGTCCCCTCCTGTCTCAGCCTCCAGTATTTATGCTGCAGTAGTTTGTGTCGGGGGGCTAGGGTCAGTTTGTTATATCTGGAGTACCCCTCCTGTCCTAACTCGGTGTCCTGTGTGAATATAAGTGTGCGTTCTCTAATTCTCTCCTTCTTTCTTTCTCGCTCTCGGACCTGAGCCCTAGGACCATGCCCCAGGACTACCTGACATGATGACTCCTTGCTGTCCCCAGTCCACCTGGCCATGCTGCTGCTCCAGTTTCAACTGACCTGAGCCCTAGGACCATGCCCCAGGACTACCTGACATGATGACTCCTTGCTGTCCCCAGTCCACCTGGCCATGCTGCTGCTCCAGTTTCAACTGTTCTGCCTTACTATTATTCGACCATGCTGGTCATTTATGAACATTTGAACATCTTGGCCATGTTCTGTTATAATCTCCACCCGGCACAGCCAGAAGAGGACGGGCCACCCCACATATGCTCTCTCTAATTCTCTCTTTCTTTCTTTCTTTCTCTCTCTCGGAGGACCTGAGCCCTAGGACCGTGCCCCAGGACTACCTGACATGATGACTCCTTGCTGTCCCCAGTCCACCTGGCCATGCTGCTGCTCCAGTTTCAACTGTTCTGCCTTGTTATTATTCGACCATGCTGGTCATTTATGAACATGTTAACATCTTGGCCATGTTCTGTTATAATCTCCACCCGGCACAGCCAGAAGAGGACTGGCCACCCCACATAGCCTTGTTCCTCTCTAGGTTTCTTCCTAGGTTTTGGCCTTTCTAGGGAGTTTTTCCTAGCCACCGTGCTTCTACACCTGCAATGCTTGCTGTTTGGGGTTGTAGGCTGGGTTTCTGTACAGCACTTTGAGATATCAGCTGATGTACGAAGGGCTATATAAATAAATTTGATTTGATTTGATTTGATTTAAATAAATATATAAATGAAGCCTCACCAGTGAAACTTTACCAAGTGAGTTAACTGACCGCTCTAAACAGTGTGTGTGGTGCCCTGGGAGGTGATCGCCACTCTGTCAGGATAATTACATGGTTTACTTCTGGAATCGTCCCTGTGACGACAATCACAGTCTTTTTCACAACTATATACCGGAGGAATTTATACCACCGTTGCCACAGCAACGCTTATTTCGTCCCACCCTCCTTTCTTTTTTTGTGTTAGATGTGTCTCACTTCATTAAACAGATATACATCAACACATCAGGGAAAAACCAAAGTGGAAGAAAGACAAAAATGTGTTTTTAGATTCTTCAGGTAAATTGAGTAAATAAAAAAAATGGCATCATTGATCAAACAATGAACTTGGAACTCTCTCATGCTACTGGTAGGGGACAGAAACATTCATGTTAACTTTTACCCCCAGGCAGTGGAGTATACAATGATTGTGGAGGCCTTCAGCAAAGATGTCTTACATTGTTATTAACATGTGACAATGAAGACAAGTATGTCATTAAACTATACATAATCCTCTCTTCCTCTCTCTCTCTATCTTCCTCTCTCACTCTCTTCTCTTTCTCTTTCTCTCTGTCGCTCTCATTCTCTCTCTCTCGCCTTCCTTCTCTCTCTCTCTCTCTCGTTTAATTAACGGTGGTTGCCATGGCGACTGGAATCCTGGGAACTGAGCCAGAGGCTCAATCAACCAAAGGCTTCGGCTCGACAGACAGACAGATGTGTGGAGTCCAGGGAGTTCCTGAACTGGGAACGTTGTGATCAGAATCTCCCCCGTCGTCGGGAATGTTTACCGAATCGAAGACTCCATCCGGAATAGTCTGCGGCTGACTAGTGGCTAAGCAGACCCTTGATAACTGCCATTATGTGGCGTGTTGTGTGTAATTTGTGTAATGCAACTTGTACATAGTCTGGGTTCTAGGAAATCATAGACTGCGGACATTTAAAGAATAGCTGTTATATTTACGATATGCTAAGTGTTGCTATTAGGGAAAGTCTTCTTTTAAGGGTATTTACACTGAGAAATCTGGGTTAATGGTTGGGTGTGTGTGTGTGTGTGTGTGTGTGTGTGTGTGTGTGTGTGTGTGTGTGTGTTACATCTCACCAGAGAGAATGATCTCCTCTGCTCCAGGTTGGCCTTGCCCAGACTCATAACGCTGCTCTTCCGTGACCCCAGGGCATAAGTCAGCCTGTCAGTGGGGTACGACCCCCTGGGGGTCATCACCGGGGTCAACGTGGTCAACTCCAGGTGCCCGTTAGGGGTCAAAGTGCAGATCTTAGGATCTAAAAGGGCAAAGATGAAGAAGAAGAAGGACAGAGCTTTATATAAATAATTGCATTCGGTCTCTAAAACAGCCCTTGTAGTGTTTCCTAAATCCTCATATATACCCCCAGCTCCACTTGTTTGAAGTATTCAAATATTAACACACATGATTCCTACTCTCCAGTCTTCATCCATAACGTAACACCCCAAGGAGACACACAACAGAGTTATCCACAACAGGAATACTAGGTCTGACACCTCACATAGAGCCCCACATTGGAGGTGTCACAATACCTAGAAAACCTAGGAGTCACACAGGGAAATGGTTCCAATCATTTTTCCCACAGGGGATTTCAGAAACACTTAAAATAAGGGCTGTGTTTCAGCTGTGTTTCCTGTAGACCTACCCTGGCATGACGTTTTGATAATCATGTAAATCTCTCTCGGACAAGGCAACTTGTGTCAATATACTAGTCGCTATTTACTCTCAGATTTGAAAATGCTAATTAGTATCAAAGTAAGACGATAAGACTACAAATCCCTGCAGGCTCCTGCACTTCATCTATAGCTGGCACCTTTGCTAACGGGTACATTTAAAAAAAACTTTGGCCAATTTATTAATGACTAAATTTACCATTGCCTCGATTCAGCAGTCTCGTCCAGATCATCACTGCATTTGTACTTCTCTGTGATAGCCACGTTAGCAGCTAATTAGCATCACATTTTGGGGGTGGTAAATACAGGCGAATATATTGATAAAAGTCACCTTGTCCGAGAGAGATTTACACGGTTATCAAAACGTCATGCCAGGGTAAGACTACAGCAAACACAGCCCTTATTTTAAGTGTTTCTGAAATCCCCTGTGGGGAAAAATGAATGGTGGAAAAACTATTGGAACCATTTCCTTGTTTGACCGCTAGGTTTTGTGGGTATTATGACTCATACTGTGGTACTCGATGGAGATCAGGATTTACAGAACATGTTCTCCGGGTCTAAGATGATCTAATGGTGTTTCTGGCTGAGCTCAGGGGGCTCTGTAAGCTGATTGGCTAAACCGGGGTCAGAGTTATGATTTATAGATAACAGATGGGGTTCTTTTTGTCAGTTAGAACACGTAGTCTTACTGTCTTTTCTCTTTCACTCAGTCTGAGGAGAGCTTGAAGCTGCCCTGGTTCAAATAAGGTAAGGACATCTGTAATGGAAGTGGGAGACTGTGAGGAAGAGTTGATGTGGGTGGGGGGGGGTTGTGTGTTGTAGAGAACACTGAGTGCTACCCAGAATGAACCCAAAAACAGTCCTTCCTGTCTCCATGTGTGTCCCTGTCTACTTCAGCACTCTGTGCACTATAACTCCTCACTGCATGACTATACTTTGGTAAGAATCCCATCCAGAATTCAATAGTTGTCTTGGGAACCTTATTCCTTTGTCTGTGACTGAATACCTAGTCCGTGTACAATGGTTTACAGGATGTTCTACCCCCCACCCATTTTAATGTGTTGTGTATAACATCCTTGAAACAGGAGCATAAAGAATGTTCTGCTTTGTCCTCTGCTTGTCCTAGAAACCATTGTACAGGTGTTACCATCCAAACCACAGCATTACATTGTGAATGTTACCATCCAAACCACAGCATTATATTGTGAATGTTACCATCCAAACCACAGCATTATATTGTGAATGTTACCATCCAAACCACAGCATTATATTGTGAATGTTACCATCCAAACCACAGCATTATATTGTGAATGTTACCATCCAAACCACAGCATTATATTGTGAATGTTACCATCCAAACCACAGCATTATATTGTGAATGTTACCATCCAAACCACAGCATTATATTGTGAATGTTACCATCCAAACCACAGCATTATATTGTGAATGTTACCATCCAAAACCACAGCACAGCATTATATTGTGAATGTTACCATCCAAACCACAGCATTATATTGTGAATGTTACCATCCAAACCACAGCATTACATTGTGAATGTTACCATCCAAACCACAGCATTTATGAATGTTACCATCCAAACCACAGCATTATATTGTGAATGTTACCATCCAAACCACAGCATTATATTGTGAATGTTACCATCCAAACCACAGCATTACATTGTGAATGTTACCATCATTGTGAATGTTACCATCCAAACCACAGCATTATATTGTGAATGTTACCATCCAAACCACAGCATTATATTGTGAATGTTACCATCCAAACCACAGCATTATATTGTGAATGTTACCATCCAAACCACAGCATTACATTGTGAATGTTACCATCCAAACCACAGCATTATATTGTGAATGTTACCATCCAAACCACAGCATTATATTGTGAATGTTACCATCCAAACCACAGCATTATATTGTGAATGTTACCATCCAAACCACAGCATTATATTGTGAATGTTACCATCCAAACCACAGCATTATATTGTGAATGTTACCATCCAAACCACAGCATTATATTGTGAATGTTACCATCCAAACCACAGCATTATATTGTGAATGTTACCATCCAAACCACAGCATTATATTGTGAATGTTACCATCCAAACCACAGCATTACATTGTGAATGTTACCATCCAAACCACAGCATTATATTGTGAATGTTACCATCCAAACCACAGCATTATATTGTGAATGTTACCATCCAAACCACAGCATTATATTGTGAATGTTACCATCCAAACCACAGCATTATATTGTGAATGTTACCATCCAAACCACAGTATTATATTGTGAATGTTACCATCCAAACCACAGCATTATATTGTGAATGTTACCATCCAAACCACAGCATTATATTGTGAATGTTACCATCCAAACCACAAACCATAGACTCACCAGACAGTTTGAGAGAATCATTAAGCTTCTCACTCTCGTCAAAGTTAGAGGGGGAACTGTCCTCCTCTGAATAGGAGCGATTAGCATCTCCCTGGTGGAGAGAGAGAGAGAGGAAGAGAGAGATAAAAAAAGGGAGGGAGTGAAGGAGAGAGAAAGACAGGAAGAGAGAGAGAGGAAGAGAGAGAAAGAAAAAGAGGGAGGGCGGGAGGGAGGGAGGGAGAAAGAAAGAAAGACAGAGGAAGATAGAGAGAAAGAGAGGGAGGGAGAGCAAGAGAGAAAGGGTGAGGAATGGATGAAGAGTGGGAGGGAGGAGGAAGAACATGAATGCTACATCAAAAGATCTATGCCATGTCATTGGTTTGATGTATGTTAGTCCCCCCCGCATACATTGTGAATGTTACCATCCAAACCACAGCATTACAAAAAAAAAAGCTCAAACTCTTACCTCAGCCTGAAATCCCTCTACCAAGATGGCCACCAGAAGGTTGAAGAGGACGTAGTTCCCAAACGTCATAAGAGCTACGAAGTACAGAGCAGCTAGAGGAGAGGTGGCAGCCATTCCATTATACAGCACCGTGTTCCAGTCTTCCTGGGTGAGGATCTACACAGAGAAAGAAGGAGAGGAAGAGATGGGGGTGAGAGAAGGAGAGAAGGATGAGAGAAGGAGAGAGGAAGGAGAGGACGGAGGGATGAGAAAAGGAGAGAGGAATGAGAAAAGGAGCAAGGGATGAGACGAGAAGAAATGGATGAGAGTAGGAGCGAGGGATGAGAGAAGTAGAGGGGGACGAGAGAAGGAGCGAGGGATGAGAGAGGGAGGGATGAGAGAAGGAGTGAGGGAAGAGAGGAGAGGGGGATGAGAGAAGTAGAGAGGGATAAGAGTAGGAGCGAGGGATGAGCGATGGATGAGAGAAGGAGAGAGGGATGATAGAATGAGAGAGGGATGAGAGATGGAGGAGAGAAGGAGAGAGGGATGAGAGAAGGAGAGAGGGATGAGAGGAGAGAGGAGATAGGGATGAGAGATAGATGAGAGGAGATAGGGATGAGAGATGGAGGAGAGAAGGAGAGAGGGATGAGAGAAGGAGAGAGGGATGAGAGAAGGAGAGAGAAAAGGAGAAAGGAGATAGGGGTGAGAGATGGATGAGAGGAGATAGGGATGAGAGATGGATGAGAGAAGGAGAGAGGGATGAGAGAAGGAGAGAGCAGCTGAAGGAGAGGTGGAGGTCATGCACAATGCACACACACACTACCAGCCCTTTACCTGAAACACAGTGACGATGGCCCAGAGTAGAGAGTCAAAGTTCTTCCTGTCTGGAACAGTGTCTCCTGCCTCTGTCTTCAGGCTGAACTTGCAGCCAAAAATATGCATCCCCAAGATACTGCAACCCAAGACAGACAATACACTTCTAATATGACCAATAGAAAACTACACTCATCCCCAAGATACTGCAACCCAAGACAGACAATACACTTCTAATATGACCAATAGAAACTACACTCATCCCCAAGATACTGCAACCCAAGACAGACAATACACTTCTAATATGACCAATAGAAACTACACTCATCCCCAAGATACTGCAACCCAAGACAGACAATACACTTCTAATATGACCAATAGAAACTACACTCATCCCCAAGATACTGCAACCCAAGACAGACAATACACTTCTAATATGACCAATAGAAACTACACTCATCCCCAAGATACTGCAACCCAAGACAGACAATACACTTCTAATATGACCAATAGAAACTACACTCATCCCCAAGATACTGCAACACAAGACAGACAATACACTTCTAATATGACCAATAGAAACTACACTCATCCCCAAGATACTGAAACCCAAGACAGACAATACACTTCTAATATGACCAATAGAAACTACACTCATCCCCAAGATACTGCAACACAAGACAGACAATACACTTCTAATATGACCAATAGAAACTACACTCATCCCCAAGATACTGCAACCCAAGACAGACAATACACTTCTAATATGACCAATAGAAAACTACACTCATCCCCAAGATACTGCAACCCAAGACAGACAATACACTTCTAATATGACCAACAGAAAACTACACTCATCCCCAAGATACTGCAACCCAAGACAGACAATACACTTCTAATACACTTCATAACCTGATGTAGGGATGTTTGCAGAAACATGTCTTAGCGGTTTCATCACTTGAAAGATAAACCCTATGTAACCAGCCGTGGAGGGTGTTTGTGTAGGCTACTGTCTGTCTAGGGAGTTGTAATGTTATTGACATTAATAGGAGGGTGTTTGTGTAGGCTACTGTCTGTCTAGGGAGTTGTAATGTTATTGACATTAATAGGAGGGTGTTTGTGTAGGCTACTGTCTGTCTAGGGAGTTGTAATGTTATTGACATTAATAGGAGGGTGTTTGTGTAGGCTACTGTCTGTCCAGGGAGTTGTAATGTTATTGACATTAATAGGAGGGTGTTTGTGTGGGCTACTGTCTGTGTAGGGAGTTGTAATGTTATTGACATTAATAGGAGGGTGTTTGTGTAGGCTACTGTCTGTCCAGGGAGTTGTAATGTTATTGACATTAATAGGAGGGTGTTTGTGTAGGCTACTGTATGTCCAGGGAGTTGTAATGTTATTGACATTAATAGGAGGGTGTTTGTGTGGGCTACTGTATGTCCAGGGAGTTGTAATGTTATTGACATTAATAGGAGGGTGTTTGTGTAGGCTACTGTATGTCCAGGGAGTTGTAATGCTATTGACATTAATAGGAGGGTGTTTGTGTAGGCTACTGTATGTCCCGGGAGTTGTAATGTTATTGACATTAATAGGAGGGTGTTTGTGTAGGCTACTGTATGTCCAGGGAGTTGTAATGTTATTGACATTAATAGGAGGGTGTTTGTGTGGGCTACTGTATGTCCCGGGAGTTGTAATGTTATTGACATTAATAGGAGGGTGTTTGTGTAGGCTACTGTATGTCCAGGGAGTTGTAATGTTATTGACATTAATAGGAGGGTGTTTGTGTAGGCTACTGTATGTCCCGGGAGTTGTAATGCTATTGACATTAATTGGAGGGTGTTTGTGTAGGCTACTGTATGTCCAGGGAGTTGTAATGTTATTGACATTAATAGGAGGGTGTTTGTGTAGGCTACTGTATGTCTAGGGAGTTGTAATGTTATTGACATTAATAGGAGGGTGTTTGTGTGGGCTACTGTATGTCTAGGGAGTTGTAATGTTATTGACATTAATAGGAGGGTGTTTGTGTAGGCTACTGTATGTCCAGGGAGTTGTAATGTTATTGACATTAATAGGAGGGTGTTTGTGTAGGCTACTGTATGTCCAGGGAGTTGTAATGTTATTGACATTAATAGGAGGGTGTTTGTGTAGGCTACTGTATGTCCAGGGAGTTGTAATGTTATTGACATTAATAGGAGGGTGTTTGTGTAGGCTACTGTATGTCCAGGGAGTTGTAATGTTATTGACATTAATAGGAGGGTGTTTGTGTAGGCTACTGTATGTCCAGGGAGTTGTAATGTTATTGACATTAATAGGAGGGTGTAGGAGGAGAAGAAGGAGAAGAAGGAGGAGAAGGAAAAGAAGAAGGAGAAGAAGAAGGAGAAGGAGAAGGGGGAGAAGAAGGAGGAGAAGGAGAAGAAGGAGGAGAAGGAAAAGAAGGAGAAGAAGAAGGAGAAGGAGAAGAGGGAGAAGGAGAAGAAGGAGAAGAAGGAGGAGAAGGAGAAGGAGGAGGAGAAGGAAAAGAAGAAGGAGAAGAAGAAGGAGAAGGAGAAGAGGGAGAAGGAGAAGAGGGAGAAGAAGGAGGAGAAGGAGAAGAAGGAGGAGAAGGAGAAGAAGAAGGAGAAGGAGAAGAGGGAGAAGGAGAAGAAGGAGAAGAAGGAGAAGGAGAAGAAGGAGGAGAAGGAAAAGAAGAAGGATAAGGAAAAGAAGAAGAAGGAGAAGAAGAAGGAGAAGAAGGAGACGGAGAAGAGGGAGAAGGAGAAGAAGGAGTAGAAGGAGAAGAAGGAGGAGAAGGAAAAGAAGAAGGAGAAGGAGAAGAGGGAGAAGGAGAAGAGGGAGAAGGAGAAGAGGGAGAAGAAGGAGGAGAAGGAGAAGAAGGAGGAGAAGGAAAAGAAGAAGGAGGAGAAGGAAAAGAAGAAGAAGGAGAAGAAGAAGACGGAGAAGAAGGAGAAGGAGAAGAAGGAGGAGAAGGAAAAGAAGAGGGAGAAGGAGAAGAAGGAGTAGAAGAAGGAGAAGAAGGAGAAGGAGAAGAAGAAGGAGAAGAGGGAGAAGGAGAAGAGGGAGAAGGAGAAGAAGGAGGAGAAGGAGAAGAAGGAGGAGAAGGAGAAGAGGGAGAAGAAGGAGGAGAAGGAGAAGAGGGAGAAGAAGGAGGAGAAGGAGAAGAAGGAGGAGAAGGAGAAGAGGGAGAAGAAGGAGGAGAAGGAAAAGAAGAAGGAGAAGTAGAAGGAGAAGGAGAAGAGGGAGAAGGAGAAGAAGGAGAAGAAGGAGAAGAAGGAGAAGAAGGAGGAGAAGGAGAAGAAGGAGGAGAAGGAAAAGAAGAAGGAGAAGAATAAGGAGAAGGAGAAGAGGGAGAAGGAGAAGAAGGAGGAGAATAAGGAGAAGGGGAAGAAGGAGAAGGAGAAGAAAAATAATGAGAAGAGAAAGAAAATGGAGAAATAGAAGGAGGAGAAGGAAAAGAAGGAGAAGGAGAAGAGAAAGAAAAAAGGAGAAGTAGAAGGAGGAGAAGGAAAAGAAGAAGGAGAAGAATAAGGAGAAGGAGAAGAGGGAGAAGGAGAAGAAGGAGAAGAAGGAGGAGAAGGAAAAGGAGAAGAAGGAGGAGAATAAGGAGAAGTAGAAGGAGGAGAAGGAGAAGAGGGAGGAGAAGGAAAAGAAGAAGGAGAAGAATAAGGAGAAGGAGAAGAGGGAGAAGGAGAAGAAGGAGAAGAAGGAGGAGAAGGAAAAGGAGAAGAAGGAGGAGAATAAGGAGAAGGGGAAGAAGGAGAAGGAGAAGAAAAATAATGAGAAGAGAAAGAAAATGGAGAAATAGAAGGAGGAGAAGGAAAAGAAGGAGAAGGAGAAGAGAAAGAAAAAAGGAGAAGTAGAAGGAGGAGAAGGAAAAGAAGGAGAAGGAGAAGAGAAAGAAAAAGTAGAAATCTACACTGATTATTACACTGGGGCTTCCTGTATGTTTCTCTGTCAGTCTCAGCCTCTACAGTCAACAGGTGCTAATGTCTAGAACCTTTTCATGGTGGGAATTCAATGACATGGAAGTGTAGTCAGTCAGGCATGCTGACGCACATACACTGTGTGCTGTGTGCATGGTGAGTGTGTGTGTCCACCACTGTGCCTGCATGTATGTATATGTGACTGCATACGTACCAGGTGTGCGTGTGTGCGTGTGTGTGTGTGTGTGTGTGTGTGTGTGTGTGTGTGTGTGTGTGTATGTCTGTGTGTGTGTACATGTACATACAGAGGTGTACAAAGCAGTGTGTATACCTGAATATAAAGATGAACAGCATCAACAGCATACAGAAGGTGGCCACATTGTCCATAGTCTTCATCAGGACCACAAGCTGTCTGCGCAGCGCCGGCATGAACCTGACTAGCTTCAGGACACGAAGGAGTCTGAAGGTCCTCAATATGGACAGACCTCCGTCAGACTGGCCGATGATCTCACACACACTGGCGAGAGGGAGGGCAGGGGAGGGAGGGATGGGGGAGGGAGGGATGGTGGAGGGGGAGACTCAATCAAGACTTTCAATACATTTCAACAGATTTGGGTCTATATTGGTTTGAATATTGGGATGAGCAGATTTGGATGATAATCCTTCCGTTGTTAACCTGATAATGACGATGACACCGTCGAACACATTGTAGGGGTTTCTCAGATAGTTGAAACATCCGGACGCTGTTATCTTCAGAATCATCTCCATGGCAAACATACTAGTGAATACTATGTTACAGATCTCCAACACGTTGGTTAGTTCCTCAGGCTAGTGGAGAGAGAGAGGGGAAGGGGGAGAGGGTAGGGACCAGAGAGAGAGAATGTGAGAGAGAGCGAGAGAGAGAGAGAGAGAGAGAGAGAGAGAGAGAGAGAGAGAGAGAGAGAGAGAGAGAGAGAGAGAGAGAGAGAGAGAGAGAGAGAGAGAGAGAGAGAGAGAGAGAGATGAGGAAGAGATCCATACCTGGTTGTGGTGTTCGATGCCCATACTGATGGTATTGATGAGGATAGCGATCATAATTCCTCTATTGAAGTACTTGCTCTCCACGATCCCCAACAACTTCAACCTCGTCTCCTCCCACAGCTTCCC
>NC_068430.1:75914483-75924483 GCF_023373465.1 Oncorhynchus keta
CACTGGTCTGTAGTCAATGGTAGGCTGAGAGGGGACTCTTTAGGTAGGTACACCTATAGCTCTGTGGAACACTGGTCTGTAGTCAATGGCAGGCTGAGAGGGGACTCTTTAGGTAGGTACACCTACAGCTCTGTGGAACACTGGTCTGTAGTCAATGGTAGGCTGAGAGGGGACTCTTTAGGTAGGTACACCTACAGCTCTGTGGAACACTGGTCTGTAGTCAATGGCAGGCTGAGAGGGGACTCTTTAGGTAGGTACACCTACAGCTCTGTGGAACACTGGTCTGTAGTCAATGGCAGGCTGAGAGGGGACTCTTTAGGTAGGTACACCTACAGCTCTGTCAAACACTGGTCTGTAGTCAATGTTAGGCTGAGAGGGGACTCTTTAGGTAGGTACACCTACAGCTCTGTGGTACACTGGTCTGTAGTCAATGTTAGGCTGAGAGGGGACTCTTTAGGTAGGTACACCTACAGCTTATCCCTTGGCAGCAGCACTGTAGACTACTTCCTCACCGACCTAAACCCAGAGTCTCTCAGAGCCTTCACAGTCAGCCCACTAACACCTCTCTCAGAGCCTTCACAGTCAGCCCACTAACACCTCTCTCAGAGCCTTCACACTCAGCCCACTAACACCTCTCTCAGAGCCTTCACACTCAGCCCACTAACACCTCTCTCAGAGCCTTCACAGTCAGCCCACTAACACCTCTCTCAGAGCCTTCACAGTCAGCCCACTAACACCTCTCTCAGAGCCTTCACAGTCAGCCCACTAACACCTCTCTCAGACCACAGTAAAATCACAGTGTATCTCAGAAGAGCGGAACCCAACCATGAAGCATCACAGCCAAATAAATGACATGGTACTAAACAGGCCTATAGATGGAGTGCAAACAGTACAGACATCTACCAAAAAGCAATTAGTAGCCAAAACATACAATCTCTCCTGGACATCTTTTTAACCTTAACTTTCTCCTTCAGCAATGAAGGTGTAAATTTGGCTGTTTGGAACATAACCTTTATATTTGACAAATTAGCCTCCTTGGCTAATTTAAAGAAACATATGAGAAATTGAAAAATGGTTTGAAAATGATTGCAAAAATCTAAGAAAGTAATTGAGAAATATATCTAATCAAAAACATAAAGAACCAGACAACAAAAATACACACCTTCAATATGGGGAAACATTGAAGCAATACAAACACACCCTAAGAACAAAAAAGGAACAGCACATTAGGAATCAGCTGGATGGAATTAAGGAATCCATAGAATCAAACCACTTCTGGGAGAATTGGAATAAATGAAACAAACCTCATCATGAGGAATTGTCTCTCCAACATGGGGACATGTGGAGAAATCATTTTGTAAACCTCTAAAGCAATATATCAAAGAGCCCAGAACAAAAATATAGTCAAGAAAAATTACAAATTCTTGAATCAGCAGTCAAAGACTACCAGAATCCTGTGGATACCCCAATTACAGAAGAAGAATTATTGGAAAAACTATGCACTCTCCAACACAAAAAGGCCTGTGGTGCTGATGGTATTTTAAATGAAATGATCAAATATACAGACCACAAATTCAAATTGGCTATACTCAAACTCTTCAACATTATCCTCACTGCAGGTCTTTCCCCCGATATTTTGAACCAGGGATTGATCCCACCAATCTATAAAAATTGAGACAAATTTGACCCAAATAATTACAGAGGAATTTGCGTTAACAGCAACTTGGGGAAAATCCTCTGCAGTATCATAAATAGCAGACTACATAATTTCCTTGACGAACACAACGTCCTGAGCAGAAGTCAGATTGGATTTCAAAACAATTATCATACAACAGACCACATTTTCACCCTACACACTCTAATTGACAAACAAGTAAACCAAAACAAAGGCAAAATCTACTCGTGGTTTGTAGATTACAAGAAAGCATTTAATTCAATTTGGCACGAAGGTCTTTTTTATAAACTAATAGAAAGTGGTATTGGAGGGAAAACATATGATTTTATTAAATCAATGTTCACTAAAAACAAATGTGCGGTTAAAATTGGCAACAAGCAAACAGACTTCTTCTCTCAGGGACGGGGAGTGAAACAGGGCTGCCCCATAAGTTCAACACTATTTAACATCTATGTTAATAAATTGTCAAAAACATTAGAAGAATTGGCAGCACCTGGTATCACCCTACACAACACTGAAAACAAGTGTCTGCTGTACGCAGATGACCTGGTGCTGCTGTCTCCCACTAAAGAGGGGTTACAGCAGCACCTAGCAGCACCTCGTCTTCACAGGTTCTGTCAGACCTGGGCTCAGACCGTTAACCTAAAAAACAACAAATATAATGATATTCCAAAAAAGGTCAGGAAATCAGGATGACAAATATCATTTCTATTTGGACATAGTTCTATTAGAACACACCAAAAACTACACAAATCTAGGAATAAATATCAGCAACACAGGTAGCTTTCACATTGGCTGTGAATGTGCTGAGAGACAAAGCAAGAAGAATGTTTTATGCCATTAAAAGTTACATTAAAATCGAAATTCCAGTTAAAATCGAAATTCCAATCTGGCTCAAAATTTTCCAAACAGTTATAGAACCAATTGCTCTATATGGCAGTGAAGTATGGGGTCCACTCTCTAATAATGAATTCACCAAATGGGACAAAAATCCAATTGAAATACTGCATGCAGAGTTTTGCAAGACTGCATTGCAAGGTGCAAAGAAAAAACTATAAATAAAGCATGTAGAGCTGAATTGGGCCAATACCACCTTCTCATTCGAATAGAAAAAAGAGCCATCAAATTTTACAACCATCTAAAAACAAGCGACCCCAAAACATTCCATCACACAGCTCTACAATGTCAAGAGATGAAACCAGAGAAGAGTCCCCTCAGCCAGCTGGTTCTGAGGCTCAGTTCACCAACCCAAACCAACCCCATAGAGCCTCAGGACAGCACTCAGAAAGTCTGGCCCAACCAAATCATTACAAAACAACAATAAAAATATATCACCTATTGGAAAGACACCACAAAAGAATTGAAGTAAACGTCCGTGCTATTTGGCTCTAAACAGACAGTACTTGGTGGCAGACTATATGACCATTGTGACTGATAGGAAACTGAGGAAAACATTGACTAGGTACAGACTCAGTGAGCACAGTCTGGCTATAGAGACCGGTCGTCACAGACAAACCTGGCTGCCCAGAGAGGACAGACTGTGCTCACTCTGCTCCATGGGAGAGGTAGATACAGAGCTGCATTTCCAACTACACTGTGACAAATACTCAGACCATAGAGAATATTTCTTTCCCAAAATTATAATTCATAATAATTATAATTATAAAATCTAATATTTATTGGGTGAAAAGCCAAAATGTGCAGTTTTGGCAGCCAAATATGTGTCCTCCTGTCACAACCTGAGGAACAGCCAGTGAAAAGTAATATCGATAATATTTCCCATCTGGTTTTGTTCTGTCTTTCATACCAGGTCATGTGTCTTCTCAGTCATGTTGACACTGGTCCACTACCAGGTCATGTGTCTTCTCAGTCATGTTGACACTGGTCCACTACCAGGTCATGTGTCTTCTCAGTCATGTTGACACTGGTCTACTACCAGGTCATGTGTCTTCTCAGTCATGTTGACACTGGTCTACTACCAGGTCATGTCTCTTCTCAGTCATGTTGACACTGGTCTACTACCAGGTCATGTCTCTTCTCAGTCATGTTGACACTGGTCTACTACCAGGTCATGTGTCTTCTCAGTCATGTTGACACTGGTCTACTACCAGGTCATGTGTCTTCTCAGTCATGTTGACACTGGTCCACTACCAGGTCATGTGTCTTCTCAGTCATGTTGACACTGGTCTACTACCAGGTCATGTCTCTTCTCAGTCATGTTGACACTGGTCTACTACCAGGTCATGTCTCTTCTCAGTCATGTTGACACTGGTCTACTACCAGGTCATGTCTCTTCTCAGTCATGTTGACACTGGTCTACTACCAGGTCATGTGTCTTCTCAGTCATGTTGACACTGGTCTACTACCAGGTCATGTGTCTTCTCAGTCATGTTGACACTGGTCTACTACCAGGTCATGTGTCTTCTCAGTCATGTTGACACTGGTCTACTACCAGGTCATGTGTCTTCTCAGTCATGTTGACACTGGTCTACTACCAGGTCATGTGTCTTCTCAGTCATGTTGACACTGGTCTACTACCATTGCTTTAATGTATTGTTGTTCTCATTAATATTGTTGTTGTAGTTGTTGTTAATGGTAATCCCATGTCCACTACTGCTATTATTATTGTTGTTGGTTCCACCATTTATTTATATATAAATATATATATAGTTTATATATATATAAATATATATTTTTCTAGATGTATACTTTGACAATGTGAGTAATAATGAACTTGCCATGTCAATAAAGTCAATTGAATTGAATTGAGAAGGAGAAAGGACAGAGTGAGAGCGAAGGAAAAGCTCAGAGAGAGAACACAGAGAGAGAGAACATAGAGAGAGGGGTGGAGAGAAGAGAAAGAGAGATAGAGTGAAGAGAGAGAGAGAGAGACAGAGAGAGAGAGAGAGGGAGAGAGATAGAGTGAAGAGAGAGAGAGAGGAGAACAGAGAGAACAGAGAAAGGATATAGATAGAGAGAGTAGCGAGAAAAGAGAATCAGAGGCAGAGAGTGAGTGAGAGAGAAAAAGAGAGGAGGATCAGATAGGACGAGGAGGTTATCAGGGTTTGAATCAGTATTGATCTAAGGAGGGAAGCCATAGGATTTTCTCCTCTCTGTTTCTCCTTTCATGATTGGTTTAGCTCTCTGTACCGATCCTTGTTCAAGCACTCACACTCGCATCGCTCTCATACTCTGCTTTCTCTCTCTGCTTCTTCTCTCTCTCTCTTTCTCCGTCCCTCTCTGTTCTCTCTACGTTTGCAATTGATCTAAACCAGAGCTTTCTGGGGCCGTGGATTCAAATAGTTCGTTTCCATGCCAATTGTGTTGCTCAGGACTGAAAGGAAAGTAGGGGACCCTACAACGATCAGAGAGAGAGGGGATGACAGATGATGAAATATCTATAGAAGCTTGGGTGACAACATTTACATTTAAGTCATTTAGCAGACGCTCTTATCCAGAGCGACTTACAAATTGGTGCATTCACCTTATGACATCCAGTGGAACAGCCACTTTACAATAGTGCACAGGAGTGGAGAGTATGTGTGGAAGTGGAGGCTGTGTGTAATGTAAACACATAGGAGTGGAGAGTATGTGTGGAAGTGGAGGCTGTGTGTAATGTAAACACATAGGAGTGGAGAGTATGTGTGGAAGTGGAGGCTGTGTGTAATGTAAACACATAGGAGTGGAGAGTATGTGTGGAAGTGGAGGCTGTGTGTAATGTAAACACATAGGAGTGGAGAGTATGTGTGGAAGTGGAGGCTGTGTGTAATGTAAACACATAGGAGTGGAGAGTATGTGTGGAAGTGGAGGCTGTGTGTATTGTAAACTCAGTTACATGGGTACTTCACAGCTCTGTAAGCCTTGGATACGACTGTGTGTGTGTGTTGGTGGGTGTGTACTGTATAGGCCTACTGTGTGTGTGTGTTGGTGGGTGTGTACTGTATAGGCCTACTGTGTGTGTGTTGGTGGGTGTGTACTGTATAGGCCTACTGTGTGTGTGTGTTGGTGGGTGTGTACTGTATAGGCCTACTGTGTGTGTGTTGGTGGGTGTGTACTGTATAGGCCTACTGTGTGTGTGTGTTGGTGGGTGTGTACTGTATAGGCCTACTGTCTGTGTGTGTGTTGGTGGGTGTGTACTGTATAGGCCTACTGTGTGTGTGTGTGTTGGTGGGTGTGTACTGTATAGGCCTACTGTGTGTGTGTTGGTGGGTGTGTACTGTATAGGCCTACTGTGTGTGTGTGTTGGTGGGTGTGTACTGTATAGGCCTACTGTGTGTGTGTTGATGGGTGTGTACTGTATAGGCCTACTGTGTGTGTGTTGGTGGGTGTGTACTGTATAGGCCTACTGTGTGTGTGTGTTGGTGGGTGTGTACTGTATAGGCCTACTGTGTGTGTGTTGGTGGGTGTGTACTGTATAGGCCTACTGTGTGTGTGTGTTGGTGGGTGTGTACTGTATAGGCCTACTGTGTGTGTGTGTGTTGGTGGGTGTGTACTGTATAGGCCTACTGTGTGTGTGTTGGTGGGTGTGTACTGTATAGGCCTACTGTGTGTGTGTGTTGGTGGGTGTGTACTGTAGAGGCCTACTGTGTGTGTGTGTTGGTGGGTGTGTACTGTAGAGGCCTACTGTGTGTGTGTGTTGGTGGGTGTGTACTGTATAGGCCTACTGTGTGTGTGTGTTGGTGGGTGTGTACTGTAGAGGCCTACTGTGTGTGTGTGTTGGTGGGTGTGTACTGTATAGGCCTACTGTGTGTGTGTGTTGGTGGGTGTGTACTGTAGAGGCCTACTGTGTGTGTGTGTTGGTGGGTGTGTACTGTAGAGGCCTACTGTGTGTGTGTGTGTTGGTGGGTGTGTACTGTAGAGGCCTACTGTGTGTGTGTGTTGGTGGGTGTGTACTGCATAGGCCTACTGTGTGTGTGTGTTTCTGATTTTCACAGCCATATGATTGTCCTTATCCACTTGTTGTGCTTCCACTTCACACTGTAGCGATCGTCAGTGATTTTATAGTACAGATACTTGACATTATGTTGATGATTGCTCCTTTCAGTGATTGTACCCCCATCTGGCTGTCTATCTACTCTGATTTATTCCCCTCCCTCTCTCTTTCCCTCTCTTTCTCCCTCTCTCTTTCCCTCTCTTTCTCCCTCTCTCTTTCCCTCTCTTTCTCCCTCTCTCTTTCCCTCTCTTTCTCCCTCTCTCTTCCCCCTCCTTCTCCCTCTCTCTTTCCCTCTCTTTCTCCCTCTCTCTTTCCCTCTCTTTCTCCCTCTCTCTTTCCCTCTCTTTCTCCCTCTCTCTTTCCCTCTCTTTCTCCCTCTCTCTTTCCCTCTCTTTCTCCCTCTCTCTTTCCCTCTCTCTTTCCCCCTCCTTCTCCCTCTCTCTTCCCCCTCCTTCTCCCTCTCTCTTTCCCTCTCTTTCTCCCTCTCTCTTTCCCTCTCTTTCTCCCTCTCTCTTTCCCTCTCTTTCTCCCTCTCTCTTTCCCCCTCCTTCCCTCTCTCTCTTCCCCCCTCCTTCTCCCTCTCTCTTTCCCTCTCTTTCTCCCTCTCTCTTTCCCTCTCTTTCTCCCTCTCTCTTTCCCTCTCTTTCTCCCTCTCTCTTCCCCCCTCCTTCTCCCTCTCTCTTCCCCCCTCCTTCTCCCTCTCTCTTTCCCTCTCTTTCTCCCTCTCTCTTCCCCCCTCCTTCTCCCTCTCTCTTTCCCCCTCCTTCTCCCTCTCTCTTCCCCCCTCCTTCTCCCTCTCTCTTCCCCCCTCCTTCTCCCTCTCTCTTTCCCCCTCCTTCTCCCTCTCTCTTCCCCCCTCTTTCTCCCTCTCTCTTCCCCCCTCCTTCTCCCTCTCTCTTTCCCTCTCTTTCTCCCTCTCTCTTCTCCCCTCCTTCTCCCTCTCTCTTCCCCCCTCCTTCTCCCTCTCTCTTTCCCTCTCTTTCTCCCTCTCTCTTCCCCCTCCTTCTCCCTCTCTCTTCCCCCCTCCTTCTCCCTCTCTCTTTCCCTCTCTTTCTCCCTCTCTCTTCCCCCTCCTTCTCCCTCTCTCTTTCCCTCTCTTTCTCCCTCTCTCTTCCCCCTCCTTCTCCCTCTCTCTTCCCCCCTCCTTCTCCCTCTCTCTTTCCCTCTCTTTCTCCCTCTCTCTTCCCCCCTCCTTCTCCCTCTCTCTTTCCCTCTCTTTCTCCCTCTCTCTTTCCCCCTCCTTCTCCCTCTCTCTTCCCCCCTCCTTCTCCCTCTCTCTTTCCCTCTCTTTCTCCCTCTCTCTTCCCCCCTCCTTCTCCCTCTCTCTTTGCCCCCCCCTTCACTCTCTACCTTTTCCTGCAGTCTGTATCATCTGATTTCCCTCCTCTCTCCATTAGAGTGTAAGAGTGGAGACAAAGCCTTAATGGAAGGGTACTTGTCTGTCTCAGTGTGAAAACGAGAGCGTCTCATCTCCTCGGCATAATAACCTATTGAGACGGAGACGTGTTGCGCAACAGATTAGTGTGAAGACAAGAGCGTCTGCTGGTAATAACTCTGAGACTGAGACATGTTGTAAAGAGGCTGCAGGAAATGTACAGGAGGTGTGTCATTCACCTCCCTGAAAGCATCATTCCAACTACTTATACTCGATATGTATTAAACAGCTTTCTTTGTGTGAAAGAGAGAGCACCGTGTTGCATGATAAGCTATGAAAAGACTGGCGTGTTGGGAAACAGTGTAAAAGGTATTGGATGCCTATAGGACAAAAGCATCTGCTGAGCATACAGGCTGTACTTATGTTGTTTATAGGAGATGTGTGCAACGCCTCCATCTATGTGGAAACTGTTGACAGTGAAAAACCCAGCAGTGTTGCAGTTCTTGACTCAAACCCAGTGCGCCTGGCACCTACTACCATACCCCGTTCAAAGGCACTTCCATTGTTTTGTCTTGTCCATTCACCCTCTGAATGGCACACAGACACAATCCATGTCTCAATTGTCTCAAGGCTTAAACAATCCTTCTTGAACCAGTCTCCTCCCCTTCATCTACACTGATTGAAGTGGATTTAACAAGGGACATCAATAAGGGATCATAGCTTTCACCTGGATTCACCTGGTCAGTCTACGTCATGGAAAGAGCAGGTGTTCTTAATGTTTTGTCCACTCTGTGTATACAGTATGCACAATGTTGCATGCTAGAAAGTAATCCCGCAATTCTACTTTACTGTACTGAAGACTGTTGAGTGAAGTGAATGAAGGGTTAGCAAATGCTGTATTAGCATATTATAAAATGGGTTGTTTGGATTCCGGATGCTGATTGGTTGGTAGCAGGGAGTTATAGCACCACACACATCCACCACATCCCTCTGTCACGCCCTGGTCGAAGTATTTTGTGTTTATCTTGATGTATTGGGTCAGGCCAGGGTGTGGCATGGGGTTTTTGTATTGTGGTGTGTTTGTCTTGGGGTTTTGGTGTTGGTATTGGGATTGAAGCTAGTGGGGTGATCTAGCAAAGTCTATGGCTGTCTGGAGTGGTTCTCAATCAGTTATTGTTGTCTCTGATTGGGAACCATATTTAGGCAGCCATATTCTTTGAGTTTGTCGTGGGTGATTGTCCTTAGTGTCCTGATGTCCTTGTTCTGTGTTAGTTTACACAAAGTATAGGCTGTTTCGGTTTTCGTTACGTTTATTGTTTTGTAGTGTTTGTGTTTTTTCGTGTCTACGTTGTTTATTAAACATGGATCGCACGCTGCAGTTTGGTCCGACTCTCCTTCACCACATGAAAACCGTTACATCCTCATTCTCCGGGTGATGCCTGTTAACAGTTCCATTAAATGTATACATGTGCATTTACTGTCCCACAGCCCAGCCAGTCAATTTGTAAACTTAATCTCCCCCGGGGGAAAAAGTGTCAAGACAATATGTCCCCATGTTACGAGCCAAGCATTTGGTTTGGTACAGTACAACTATGTGCCTATCAGACTTTTTTTTTTACCTTTATTTAACCAGGCAAGTCAGTTAAGAACACATTCTTATTTTCAATGACGGCCTGGGTTAACTGCCTGTTCAGGGGCAGAACGACAGATTTGTACCTTGTCAGCTCGGGGGTTTGAACTCGCAACCTTCCAGTTACTAGTCCAATGCTCTAACCACTAGGCTACGCTGCCGCCCCATGCAACATGTTGCAGTTATTTTCTCCACTGTGCCATGCACATGACATGACGAGCCTGACAGCTTCTCGGATCCAGGCCAATTCATGTATCAGCATCATTATAATGGATGTATTCAAAGAATCGGCAATAGAAACAAAGGTAAAACAAACAGAAATTCCATAGTTTGCTGTCATTTCAGCTGCTCGATGTGATTGTGTGTTAGCTTGCCTTTGGTGGGCTA
>NC_068430.1:75929483-75931983 GCF_023373465.1 Oncorhynchus keta
CCACTCACTGACCCATTAACCAGGGGTTCAGGACTCAGCCCCAAACCCTGTCTGTGTGTCACATCGTCCTTGTCCAGGCAGCAGGTACGTCCTAGTTCTCGGCGGGCCGGGACGTCGGTGCACGCCATGATGCCGTTGTCCTGGGCGAGAGAGCAGATGAAGGGTCGCTCATCATCCTCGTCTGCCATGTAGTAAGGGCGAGGCAGGGAGATGTCCTTAGAACTGAGGAGAGAGAGATGGAGAGGGATGGAGAGGAGGAGAGAGGAAAGGAGAGGAGGAGAGAGGAATGGAGAGGAGGAGAGAGAGATGGAGAGGAGGAAAGAGGAATGGAGAGGAGAAGAGAGAGGAATGGAGAGGAGGATGGAGAGGAATGGAGAGGAGGAGAGAGGGATGGAGAGGAGGAGAGAGGGATGAGAGGAGGAGAGAGGAATGGAGAGGAGTGGAGAGGAGAGAGGGATGGAGGGGAGGGGAGGGGAGGGGAGAGGGATGGAGAGAAATGGAGAGGAGGAGAGAGGAATGGAGAGGAGGAGAGAGGAATGGAGAGGAGGAGAGAGGGATGGAGAGGAGGAGAGAGGAATGAGGAGGAGAGAGGAATGGAGAGGAGGAGAGAGGAATGGAGAGGAGAGAGATAGGGATGCAGATGAGGAGAGAGGAATGGAGAGGAGGAGAGAGAAATGGAGAGGAGGAGAGAGGGATTGAGAGGAGGGGAGAGGGATGGAGAGAGGAATGGAGAGGAGGAGAGAGGAATGGAGAGGAGGACATAGGAATGGAGAGGAGGAGAGAGATGGAGAGGAATGGAGAGGAGGAGAAAGGAATGGAGAGGAGGAGAGAGGAATGGAGAGGAGGAGAGAGGAATGGAGAGGAGGAGAGAGGAATGGAGAGGAGGAGTGAGGAATGGAGAGGAGAGAGGAATGGAGAGGAGAGAGGAATGGAGAGGAGGAGAGAGGAATGGAGAGGAGGAGAGAGGAATGGAGAGGAGGAGTGAGGAATGGAGAGGAGGAGTGAGGAATGGAGAGGAGAGAGGAATGGAGAGGAGGAGAGAGGAATGGATGGGAGGAGAGAGGGATGGAGAGGAGAAGAGAGGGATGGAGAGGAGAGAGTAATGGAGAGGAGGAGAGAGGGATGGATAGGAGGGGAGAGGGATGACGAGGTGGAGGGGAGAGAACATGAGAATAATACTGTGTTTTTCTTTATTGTTACTATTTTTTATATTGTAGAATAATAATGAAGACATCAAACCTATGAATTAACACATATGGAGCCATGTAGTAACCAAAAAAGTTGAAAGTAGCCACCCTTTGCCTTGATGACAGCTTTGCACACGCTTGCCATTTTCTCAACCAGCTTCATGAGTTAGTCACCTGGAATGCATTTCAATTAACAGGGGTGCCTTGTTAAAAGTTCAAGGAACAGACACATGTCAACATCAACTGTTTAGCGGAGACTGCGTGAATCAACTCTTCATAGTCTAATTGCTGCAAAGATACCAGTACGAAAGGACACCAATAAGAAGAAGAGGCTTGCTTTGGCCAAGAAACATGATCAATGAACATTAGATCGGTGGAAATCTGTCCAAATTGGAGATTTCTGGTTCCAATCGCTGTGTCTTTGTAAGATGCTGAGTAGGTGAACGGATGATCTCCACAAGTGTACTTCCCACTATGAAGCATGGAGGAGGAGGTGTGATGGTCTAGGGGTGCTTTGCTGGTGACACTGTCTGTGATTTATTTAGAATTCAAAGCCACTTTAACCAGCATGGCTACCACAGCATTCTGCAGCGAAACTCCATCCAATCTGTTTGGCACTTAGTGGGACTATCATTTGTTTTTCAACAGGACAATGACCCAACACACCTCCAGGCTGTGTACGGGCTATTTGACCAAGAAGGAGAGTGATGGAGTGCTGCATCAGATGATCTGGATTCCACAATCACCCGACCTCAACCCAATTGATATGGTTTGAGATGAGGTGGACCGCAGAATGAAGGAAAAGCAGCCAACAAGTGCTCAGCATATGGCTACTTTGAAGAATCTGAAATATAAAAGATATTTTGATTTGTTTAACACTTTTTTGGTTACTACATGATTCCATATGTGCTATTTCATAGTTTTGTTGTCTTCACTATTATTCTACAATGTAGAAAATAGTATAAATAAAGAAAAACCCTTGAATGTGTAGGTGTGGCCTAACTTTTGACTGGTACTGTAGGTCAAGCTTAGGAGGGGAGGGAGATGACTGTAGAGCTGGAGGAGAGAGGGATGAGGGGTTGGAGAGGAGGAGGGGGCCATACCTGATGGTAATAGTGCAATGTTTTTCATAATTGTTATGTAAGCCCTAAACCATAGCCCTGACCTTAACCACTAAGAAATAACACATAAACTGTTAATTAAGCTTTGAGTTGTTTCTGTTTCAACCCTGCAGAATTAATGCATCAAAAATAGACGTTCATCCATGATACGGCTGGAGGGATGGAGAGGAGACGGAGCCAAGGAAAGATAAC
>NC_068430.1:75936983-75966983 GCF_023373465.1 Oncorhynchus keta
AAGCTTCAACTTACTATTCAGCTCACTAAACAATTCACTTCATAAAGTGGAACCCAAACCCTCACAGTCTATTCAGCTCACTAAACAATTCACTTCATAAAGTGGAACCCAAACCCTCACAGTCTATTCAGCTCACTAAACAATTCACTTCATAAAGTGGAACCCAAACCCTCACAGTCTATTCAGCTCACTAAACAATTCACTTCACTAAAGTGGAACCCAAACCCTCACAGTCTATTCAGCTCACTAAACAATTCACTTCATAAAGTGGAACCCAAACCCTCACAGTCTATTCAGCTCACTAAACAATTCACTTCACTAAAGTGGAACCCTAACCCTCACAGTCTATTCAGCTCACTAAACAATTCACTTCACTAAAGTGGAACCCAAACCCTCACAGTCTATTCAGCTCACTAAACAATTCACTTCACTAAAGTGGAACCCAAACCCTCACAGTCTATTCAGCTCACTAAACAATTCACTTCACTAAAGTGGAACCCAAACCCTCACAGTCTATTCAGCTCACTAAACAATTCACTTCATAAAGTGGAACCCAAACCCTCACAGTCTATTCAGCTCACTAAACAATTCACTTCACTAAAGTGGAACCCAAACCCTCACAGTCTATTCAGCTCACTAAACAATTCACTTCATAAAGTGGAACCCAAACCCTCACAGTCTATTCAGCTCACTAAACAATTCACTTCACTAAAGTGGAACCCAAACCCTCACAGTCTATTCAGCTCACTAAACAATTCACTTCATAAAATGGAACCCAAACCCTCACAGTCTATTCAGCTCACTAAACAATTCACTTCACTAAAGTGGAACCCAAACCCTCACAGTCTATTCAGCTCACTAAACAATTCACTTCATAAAGTGGAACCCAAACCCTCACAGTCTATTCAGCTCACTAAACAATTCACTTCACTAAAGTGGAACCCAAACCCTCACAGTCTATTCAGCTCACTAAACAATTCACTTCACTAAAGTGGAACCCAAACCCTAACAGTCTATTCAGCTCACTAAACAATTCACTTCACTAAAGTGGAACCCTAACCCTCACAGTCCATTCAGCTAACTAAACAATTCACTATTCAATTCACTTCACTAAAGTGGAACCCTAACCCTCACAGTCCATTCAGCTCACTAAACAATTCACTATTCAATTCACTTCACTAAAGTGGAACCCTAACCCTCACAGTCCATTCAGCTCACTAAACAATTCACTTCACTAAAGTGGAACCCAAACCCTCACAGTCTATTCAGCTCACTAAACAATTCACTTCACTAAAGTGGAACCCTAACCCTCACAGTCCATTCAGCTCACTAAACAATTCACTATTCAATTAACTTCACTAAAGTGGAACCCTAACCCTCACAGTCCATTCAGCTCACTAAACAATTCACTATTCAATTCACTTCACTAAAGTGGAACCCTAACCCTCACAGTCCATTCAGCTCACTAAACAATTCACTATTCAATTCACTTCACTAAAGTGGAACCCTAACCCTCACAGTCCATTCAGCTCACTAAACAATTCACTTCACTAAAGTGGAACCCTAACCCTCACAGTCCATTCAGCTCACTAAACAATTCACTTCACTAAAGTGGAACCCTAACCCTCACAGTCCATTCAGCTCACTAAACAATTCACTTCACAAAAGTGGAACCCTAACCCTCACAGTCCATTCAGCTCACTAAACAATTCACTATTCAATTCACTTCACTAAAGTGGAACCCAAACCCTCACAGTCCATTCAGCTCACTAAACAATTCACTATTCAATTCACTTCACTAAAGTGGAACCCAAACCCTCACAGTCCATTCAGCTCACTAAACAATTCACTTCACAAAAGTGGAACCCTAACCCTCACAGTCCATTCAGCTCACTAAACAATTCACTTCACTAAAGTGGAACCCTAACCCTCACAGTCCATTCAGCTCACTAAACAATTCACTTCACAAAAGTGGAACCCTAACCCTCACAGTCTATTCAGCTCACTAAACAATTCACTTCACTAAAGTGGAACCCTAACCCTCACAGTCCATTCAGCTCACTAAACAATTCACTATTCAATTCACTTCACTAAAGTGGAACCCAAACCCTCACAGTCCATTCAGCTCACTAAACAATTCACTTCACGAAAGTGGAACCCTAACCCTCACAGTCTATTCAGCTCACTAAACAATTCACTTCACTAAAGTGGAACCCTAACCCTCACAGTCCATTCAGCTCACTAAACAATTCACTTCACTAAAGTGGAACCCTAACCCTCACAGTCTATTCAGCTCACTAAACAATTCACTTCATTAAAGTGGAACCCTAACCCTCACAGTCCATTCAGCTCACTAAACAATTCACTTCATTAAAGTGGAACCCTAACCCTCACAGTCCATTCAGCTCACTAAACAATTCACTTCATTAAAGTGGAACCCTAACCCTCACAGTCCATTCAGCTCACTAAACAATTCACTTCACGAAAGTGGAACCCTAACCCTCACAGTCCATTCAGCTCACTAAACAATTCACTTCACTAAAGTGGAACCCTAACCCTCACAGTCCATTCAGCTCACTAAACAATTCACTTCACTAAAGTGGAACCCTAACCCTCACAGTCTATTCAGCTCACTAAACAATTCACTTCACTAAAGTGGAACCCTAACCCTCACAGTCCATTCAGCTCACTAAACAATTCACTTCACTAAAGTGGAACCCTAACCCTCACAGTCCATTCAGCTCACTAAACAATTCACTTCATTAAAGTGGAACCCAACCCTCACAGTCCATTCAGCTCACTAAACAATTCACTTCACTAAAGTGGAACCCTAACCCTCACAGTCCATTCAGCTCACTAAACAATTCACTTCATTAAAGTGGAACCCAACCCTCACAGTCCATTCAGCTCACTAAACAATTCACTTCATTAAAGTGGAACCCAACCCTCACAGTCTATTCAGCTCACTAAACAATTCACTTCATTAAAGTGGAACCCAACCCTCACAGTCTATTCAGCTCACTAAACCATTCACTTCATTAAAGTGGAACCCAACCCTCACAGTCCATTCAGCTCACTAAACAATTCACTTCATTAAAGTGGAACCCAACCCTCACAGTCTATTCAGCTCACTAAACAATTCACTTCACTAAAGTGGAACCCTAACCCTCACAGTCCATTCAGCTCACTAAACAATTCACTTCATTAAAGTGGAACCCTAACCCTCACAGTCCATTCAGCTCACTAAACAATTCACTTCATTAAAGTGGAACCCTAACCCTCACAGTCCATTCAGCTCACTATCACTAAACAATTCACTTCACTAAAGTGGAACCCTAACCCTCACAGTCCATTCAGCTCACTAAACAATTCACTTCATTAAAGTGGAACCCAACCCTCACAGTCATACAAACATAAAATGTTTCTGCGTTGGTATTTCTTCTCTGAATATACAGAAATTGCTTCGATGGCTTCAATCATATGCAAACATATCAACCCACTACAAAGACCTTGGCTCCCATAGGATCCTATTTAATCCAAAACAACAGTTGTTTTGTCAATACCATTTCTATGAATAGAATAAGTAATGACTTATTCTGGTATTCCTGGGAATTAAAGCATGTTTGAAGTCATATATTTAATATTACTTCGTAAACATTAGACATTATGATGTTTGAGCCAATCAAATCGTGCCGTGGTAGAAAAACATAGACTAGACATTAAGAGTATATTAAGAATATATTCCGACACATAAAATACCTATCCCCATAACCCAGTTAGTTACCAGTTGTTTGACTGGGCCAATAGTCTCATTGACAGTGATAAACGTGTCAGTAGTCCATAGAGCTGCAGCCGTGCCACAGTCGCATCACACAGTCATTAAGTTAGCATTAGCCACGGTGCAACTACATGACTGGGAGGTATCCATAGCGGCTCTAAATATTGAGTGTGTCTGTTAACCGCTCAATGGCCGCACGCCACATATTAGTGCCCTGAGGGCAACGGCAACACTGGAGTTTATAGTCCGCCAGTAGCAGTTCATTACAACTGGATGCATTGTCATTGAATTGAGTGTGAGAGACAAATGAATGAGGGATGGGGAGGAATGAATGAAGGAGGGATGGATGGAGAGGGATGAATGAAGGAGGGAGGGATGGAGAGGGATGAATGAAGGAGGGATGGAGAGGGATGAATGAAGGAGGGATGAATGAAGGAGGGAGGGATGGAGAGGGATGAATGAAGGAGGGATGGAGAGGGATGAATGAAGGAGGGAGGGATGGAGAGGGATGAATGAAGGAGGGATAGATGGAGAGGGATGAATGAAGGAGGGAGGGATGGAGAGGGATGAATGAAGGAGGGAGGGATGGAGAGGGATGAATGAAGGAGGGAGGATGGAGAGGGATGAATGAAGGAGGGAGGGATGGAGAGGGATGAATGAAGGAGGGAGGGATGGAGAGGGATGAATGAAGGAGGGAGGGATGGAGAGGGATGAATGAAGGAGGGAGGGATGGAGAGGGATGAATGAAGGAGGGAGGGATGGAGAGGGATGAATGAAGGAGGGAGGGATGGAGAGGGATGAATGAAGGAGGGAGGGATGGAGAGGGATGAATGAAGGAGGGAGGGATGGAGAGGGATGAATGAAGGAGGGAGGGATGGAGAGGGATGAATGAAGGAGGGAGGGATGGAGAGGGATGAATGAAGGAGGGAGGGATGGAGAGGGATGAATGAAGGAGGGGGATGGAGAGGGATGAATGAAGGAAGGATGGAAGGAGGATGAATGAAGGAGGGAGGGATGAATGAAGGAGGGAGGGATGGAGAGGGATGAATGAAGGAGGGAGGGATGGAGAGGGATGAATGAAGGAGGGAGGGATGGAGATGGGAGGGATGAATGAAGGAGGGAGAGATGGAGAGGGATGAATGAAGGAGGGAGGGATGGAGAGGGATGAATGAAGGAGGGAGGGATGGAGAGGGATGAATGAAGGAGGGAGGGATGGAGAGGGATGAATGAAGGAGGGAGGGATGAATGAAGGAGGGAGGGAGGGAGAGGGATGAATGAAGGAGGGATGGAGAGGGATGAATGAAGGAGGGAGGGATGAAGGAGGGAGGGATGGAGAGGGATGAATGAAGGAGGGAGGGATGGAGAGGGATGAATGAAGGAGGGATAGATGGAGAGGGATGAATGAAGGAGGGAGGGATGAGAGGGATGAATGTAGGAGGGATAGATGGAGAGGGATGAATGAAGGAGGGATAGATGGAGAGGGATGAATGAAGGAGGGATAGATGGAGAGGGATGAATGAAGGAGGGATAGATGGAGAGGGATGAATGAAGGAGGGAGGGATGGAGAGGGATGAATGAAGGAGGGAGGGATGGAGAGGGATGAATGAAGGAGGGAGGGATGGAGAGGGATGAATGAAGGAGGGAGGGATGGAGAGGGATGAATGAAGGAGGGATAGATGGAGAGGGATGAATGAAGGAGGGATAGATGGAGAGGGATGAATGAAGGAGGGAGGGATGGAGAGGGATGAATGAAGGAGGGATAGATGGAGAGGGATGAATGAAGGAGGGATGGAGAGGGATGAATGAAGGAGGGATAGATGGAGAGGGATGAATGAAGGAGGGAGGGATGGAGAGGGATGAATGAAGGAGGGATGGAGAGGGATGAATGAAGGAGGGATAGATGGAGAGGGATGAATGAAGGAGGGATAGATGGAGAGGGATGAATGAAGGAGGGAGGGATGGAGAGGGATGAATGAAGGAGGGAGGGATGGAGAGGGATGAATGAAGGAGGGATGGAGAGGGATGAATGAAGGAGGGATAGATGGAGAGGGATGAATGAAGGAGGGATAGATGGAGAGGGATGAATGAAGGAGGGAGGGATGGAGAGGGATGAATGAAGGAGGGATAGATGGAGAGGGATGAATGAAGGAGGGAGGGATGGAGAGGGATGAATGAAGGAGGGATGGAGAGGGATGAATGAAGGAGGGATAGATGGAGAGGGATGAATGAAGGAGGGATAGATGGAGAGGGATGAATGAAGGAGGGAGGGATGGAGAGGGATGAATGAAGGAGGGATAGATGGAGAGGGATGAATGAAGGAGGGATAGATGGAGAGGGATGAATGAAGGAGGGAGGGATGGAGAGGGATGAATGAAGGAGGGATAGATGGAGAGGGATGAATGAAGGAGGGATAGATGGAGAGGGATGAATGAAGGAGGGATGGATGGAGAGGGATGAATGAAGGAGGGATAGATGGAGAGGGATGAATGAAGGAGGGATGGAGAGGGATGAATGAAGGAGGGATAGATGGAGAGGGATGAATGAAGGAGGGATGGATGGAGAGGGATGAATGAAGGAGGGATAGATGGAGAGGGATGAATGAAGGAGGGATAGATGGAGAGGGATGAATGAAGGAGGGATAGATGGAGAGGGATGAATGAAGGAGGGATAGATGGAGAGGGATGAATGAAGGAGGGATGGAGAGGGATGAATGAAGGAGGGATGGAGAGGGATGAATGAAGGAGGGATAGATGGAGAGGGATGAATGAAGGAGGGAGGGAGAGGGATGAATGAAGGAGGGATGGAGAGGGATGAATGAAGGAGGGAGGGAGAGGGATGAATGAAGGAGGGAGGGAGAGGGATGAATGAAGGAGGGAGGGATGGAGAGGGATGAATGAAGGAGGGATGGAGAGGGATGAATGAAGGAGGGATAGATGGAGAGGGATGAATGAAGGAGGGAGGGAGAGGGATGAATGAAGGAGGGAGGGATGGAGAGGGATGAATGAAGGAGGGAGGGATGGAGAGGGATGAATGAAGGAGGGAGGGATGGAGAGGGATGAATGAAGGAGGGAGGGATGGAGAGGGATGAATGAAGGAGGGAGGGATGGAGAGGGATGAATGAAGGAGGGATGGAGAGGGATGAATGAAGGAGGGAGGGAGAGGGATGAATGAAGGAGGGAGGGAGAGGGATGAATGAAGGAGGGAGGGATGGAGAGGGATGAATGAAGGAGGGATGGAGAGGGATGAATGAAGGAGGGATAGATGGAGAGGGATGAATGAAGGAGGGATGGAGAGGGATGAATGAAGGAGGGAGGGATGGAGAGGGATGAATGTAGGAGGGAGGGATGGAGAGAGGGATGAATGAAGGAGGGAGGGATGGAGAGGGATGAATGAAGGAGGGAGGGATGGAGAGGGATGAATGAAGGAGGGATGGAGAGGGATGAATGAAGGAGGGAGGGAGAGGGATGAATGAAGGAGGGAGGGAGAGGGATGAATGAAGGAGGGAGGGATGGAGAGGGATGAATGAAGGAGGGATGGAGAGGGATGAATGAAGGAGGGATAGATGGAGAGGGATGAATGAAGGAGGGAGGGAGAGGGATGAATGAAGGAGGGAGGGAGAGGGATGAATGAAGGAGGGAGGGATGGAGAGGGATGAATGAAGGAGGGATAGATGGAGAGGGATGAATGAAGGAGGGAGGGAGAGGGATGAATGAAGGAGGGAGGGATGGAGAGGGATGAATGAAGGAGGGAGGGATGGAGAGGGATGAATGAAAGAGGGATGGAGAGGGATGAATGAAGGAGGGATGGATGGAGAGGGATGAATGAAGGAGGGATGGAGAGGGATGAATGAAGGAGGGATGGAGAGGGATGAATGAAGGAGGGATAGATGGAGAGGGATGAATGAAGGAGGGATAGATGGAGAGGGATGAATGAAGGAGGGATGGAGAGGGATGAATGAAGGAGGGATAGATGGAGAGGGATGAATGAAGGAGGGATGGAGAGGGATGAATGAAGGAGGGATGGAGAGGGATGAATGAAGGAGGGATGGATGGAGAGGGATGAATGAAGGAGGGATGGAGAGGGATGAATGAAGGAGGGATAGATGGAGAGGGATGAATGAAGGAGGGATAGATGGAGAGGGATGAATGAAGGAGGGATGGATGGAGAGGGATGAATGAAGGAGGGATGGATGGAGAGGGATGAATGAAGGAGGGATGGAGAGGGATGAATGAAGGAGGGATAGATGGAGAGGGATGAATGAAGGAGGGATGGATGGAGAGGGATGAATGAAGGAGGGATGGAGAGGGATGAATGAAGGAGGGATGGAGAGGGATGAATGAAGGAGGGATAGATGGAGAGGGATGAATGAAGGAGGGATGGATGGAGAGGGATGAATGAAGGAGGGATGGAGAGGGATGAATGAAGGAGGGAGGGAGAGGGATGAATGAAAGAGGGATGGAGAGGGATGAATGAAGGAGGGATGGATGGAGAGGGATGAATGAAGGAGGGATGGAGAGGGATGAATGAAGGAGGGATGGATGGAGAGGGATGAATGAAGGAGGGATGGAGAGGGATGAATGAAGGAGGGATGGAGAGGGATGAATGAAAGAGGGATAGATGGAGAGGGATGAATGAAAGAGGGATAGATGGAGAGGGATGAATGAAAGAGGGATAGATGGAGAGGGATGAATGAAGGAGGGATAGATGGAGAGGGATGAATGAAAGAGGGATAGATGGAGAGGGATGAATGAAAGAGGGATAGATGGAGAGGGATGAATGAAAGAGGGATAGATGGAGAGGGATGAATGAAAGAGGGATAGATGGAGAGGGATGAATGAAGGAGGGATAGATGGAGAGGGATGAATGAAGGAGGGATAGATGGAGAGGGATGAATGAAAGAGGGATAGATGGAGAGGGATGAATGAAAGAGGGATAGATGGAGAGGGATGAATGAAGGAGGGATAGATGGAGAGGGATGAATGAAAGAGGGATAGATGGAGAGGGATGAATGAAAGAGGGATAGATGGAGAGGGATGAATGAAGGAGGGAGGGATGGAGAGGGATGAATGAAGGAGGGATAGATGGAGAGGGATGAATGAAGGAGGGAGGGATGGAGAGGGATGAATGAAGGAGGGATAGATGGAGAGGGATGAATGAAGGAGGGATAGATGGAGAGGGATGAATGAAGGAGGGAGGGATGGAGAGGGATGAATGAAGGAGGGAGGGATGGAGAGGGATGAATGAAGGAGGGAGGGATGGAGAGGGATGAATGAAGGAGGGAGGGATGGAGAGGGATGAATGAAGGAGGGAGGGATGGAGAGGGATGAATGAAGGAGGGATAGATGGAGAGGGATGAATGAAGGAGGGATAGATGGAGAGGGATGAATGAAGGAGGGATAGATGGAGAGGGATGAATGAAGGAGGGATAGATGGAGAGGGATGAATGAAGGAGGGATGGATGGAGAGGGATGAATGAAGGAGGGAGGGATGGAGAGGGATGAATGAAGGAGGGATAGATGGAGAGGGATGAATGAAGGAGGGATAGATGGAGAGGGATGAATGAAGGAGGGATAGATGGAGAGGGATGAATGAAGGAGGGATAGATGGAGAGGGATGAATGAAGGAGGGATAGATGGAGAGGGATGAATGAAGGAGGGATAGATGGAGAGGGATGAATGAAGGAGGGATAGATGGAGAGGGATGAATGAAGGAGGGATAGATGGAGAGGGATGAATGAAGGAGGGATAGATGGAGAGG
Organism: Oncorhynchus keta; assembly: GCF_023373465.1. NCBI lineage: Eukaryota > Metazoa > Chordata > Actinopteri > Salmoniformes > Salmonidae > Oncorhynchus > Oncorhynchus keta. The sequence continues at coordinate 75,946,519 of NC_068430.1, forward strand.
GATGAATGAAAGAGGGATAGATGGAGAGGGATGAATGAAGGAGGGAGGGATGGAGAGGGATGAATGAAGGAGGGAGGGATGGAGAGGGATGAATGAAGGAGGGATAGATGGAGAGGGATGAATGAAGGAGGGAGGGAGAGGGATGAATGAAGAAGGGAGGGATGGAGAGGGATGAATGAAGGAAGGGATAGATGGAGAGGGATGAATGAAGGAAGGGATAGATGGAGAGGGATGAATGAAGGAGGGATGGAGAGGGATGAATGAAGGAAGGGATAGATGGAGAGGGATGAATGAAGGAAGGGATAGATGGAGAGGGATGAATGAAAGAGGGATAGATGGAGAGGGATGAATGAAGGAGGGAGGGATGGAGAGGGATGAATGAAGGAAGGGATAGATGGAGAGGGATGAATGAAGGAAGGGATAGATGGAGAGGGATGAATGAAGGAGGGATGGAGAGGGATGAATGAAAGAGGGATAGATGGAGAGGGATGAATGAAGGAGGGATAGATGGAGAGGGATGAATGAAGGAGGGATAGATGGAGAGGGATGAATGAAGGAAGGGATAGATGGAGAGGGATGAATGAAGGAGGATGGATGGAGGGATGAATGAAGGAGGGATAGATGGAGAGGGATGAATGAAGGAGGGATAGATGGAGAGGGATGAATGAAGGAGGGATAGATGGAGAGGGATGAATGAAGGAAGGATAGATGGAGAGGGATGAATGAAGGAGGGATAGATGGAGAGGGATGAATGAAAGAGGGATAGATGGAGAGGGATGAATGAAGGAGGGAGGGATGGAGAGGGATGAATGAAGGAGGGATAGATGGAGAGGGATGAATGAAGGAAGGGATAGATGGAGAGGGATGAATGAAGGAGGGATGGAGAGGGATGAATGAAGGAGGGATAGATGGAGAGGGATGAATGAAGGAGGGATAGATGGAGAGGGATGAATGAAGGAGGGATAGATGGAGAGGGATGAATGAAGGAGGGATAGATGGAGAGGAATGAATGAAGGAGGGATGGATGGAGAGGGATGAATGAAGGAGGGATAGATGGAGAGGGATGAATGAAGGAGGGATGGAGAGGGATGAATGAAGGAGGGATAGATGGAGAGGGATGAATGAAGGAGGGATAGATGGAGAGGGATGAATGAAGGAGGGATAGATGGAGAGGGATGAATGAAGGAGGGATAGATGGAGAGGGATGAATGAAGGAGGGATAGATGGAGAGGGATGAATGAAGGAGGGATAGATGGAGAGGGATGAATGAAGGAGGGATAGATGGAGAGGGATGAATGAAGGAGGGATAGATGGAGAGGGATGAATGAAGGAGGGAGGGATGGAGAGGGATGAATGAAAGAGGGATAGATGGAGAGGGATGAATGAAGGAGGGATAGATGGAGAGGGATGAATGAAGGAGGATAGATGGAGAGGGATGAATGAAAGAGGGATAGATGGAGAGGGATGAATGAAGGAGGGAGGGATGGAGAGGGATGAATGAAGGAGGATAGATGGAGAGGGATGAATGAAGGAGGGATGGAGAGGGATGAATGAAGGAGGGATAGATGGAGAGGGATGAATGAAGGAGGGATAGATGGAGAGGGATGAATGAAAGAGGGATAGATGGAGAGGGATGAATGAAGGAGGGATGGATGGAGAGGGATGAATGAAGGAGGGATGGATGGAGAGGGATGAATGAAGGAGGGATAGATGGAGAGGGATGAATGAAGGAGGGATAGATGGAGAGGGATGAATGAAAGAGGGATAGATGGAGAGGGATGAATGAAGGAGGGATAGATGGAGAGGGATGAATGAAAGAGGGATAGATGGAGAGGGATGAATGAAAGAGGGATAGATGGAGAGGGATGAATGAAGGAGGGATGGATGGAGAGGGATGGATGAAAGAGGGATAGATGGAGAGGGATGAATGAAAGAGGGATAGATGGAGAGGGATGAATGAAGGAGGGATGGATGGAGAGGGATGAATGAAGGAGGGATGGATGGAGAGGGATGAATGAAGGAGGGATAGATGGAGAGGGATGAATGAAGGAGGGATGGATGGAGAGGGATGAATGAAGGAGGGATAGATGGAGAGGGATGAATGAAGGAGGGATAGATGGAGAGGGATGAATGAAGGAGGGATAGATGGAGAGGGATGAATGAAGGAGGGATAGATGGAGAGGGATGAATGAAGGAGGGATAGATGGAGAGGGATGAATGAAGGAGGGAGGGATGGAGAGGGATGAATGAAGGAGGGATAGATGGAGAGGGATGAATGAAGGAGGGATGGAGAGGGATGAATGAAGGAGGGATGGAGAGGGATGAATGAAGGAGGGATAGATGGAGAGGGATGAATGAAGGAGGGATGGAGAGGGATGAATGAAGGAGGGATGGAGAGGGATGAATGAAGGAGGGATAGATGGAGAGGGATGAATGAAGGAGGGATAGATGGAGAGGGATGAATGAAGGAGGGATGGAGAGGGATGAATGAAAGAGGGATGGAGAGGGATGAATGAAGGAGGGATGGAGAGGGATGAATGAAGGAGGGATGGAGAGGGATGAATGAAGGAGGGATGGAGAGGGATGAATGAAGGAGGGATGGAGAGGGATGAATGAAGGAGGGATGGATGGAGAGGGATGAATGAAGGAGGGATGGAGAGGGATGAATGAAGGAGGGATGGATGGAGAGGGATGAATGAAGGAGGGATGGATGGAGAGGGATGAATGAAGGAGGGATGGAGAGGGATGAATGAAGGAGGGATGGAGAGGGATGAATGAAGGAGGGATGGATGGAGAGGGATGAATGAAGGAGGGATGGATGGAGAGGGATGAATGAAGGAGGGATGGAGAGGGATGAATGAAGGAGGGATGGAGAGGGATGAATGAAGGAGGGATGGAGAGGGATGAATGAAGGAGGGATGGATGGAGAGGGATGAATGAAGGAGGGATGGATGGAGAGGGATGAATGAAGGAGGGATGGAGAGGGATGAATGAAGGAGGGATGGAGAGGGATGAATGAAGGAGGGATGGATGGAGAGGGATGAATGAAGGAGGGATAGATGGAGAGGGATGAATGAAGGAGGGATAGATGGAGAGGGATGAATGAAGGAGGGATGGATGGAGAGGGATGAATGAAGGAGGGATGGATGGAGAGGGATGAATGAAGGAGGGATAGATGGAGAGGGATGAATGAAGGAGGGATGGATGGAGAGGGATGAATGAAGGAGGGATAGATGGAGAGGGATGAATGAAGGAGGGATGGATGGAGAGGGATGAATGAAGGAGGGATAGATGGAGAGGGATGAATGAAGGAGGGATAGATGGAGAGGGATGAATGAAGGAGGGATAGATGGAGAGGGATGAATGAAGGAGGGAGGGATGGAGAGGGATGAATGAAGGAGGGATAGATGGAGAGGGATGAATGAAGGAGGGATAGATGGAGAGGGATGAATGAAGGAGGGATGGAGAGGGATGAATGAAGGAGGGATAGATGGAGAGGGATGAATGAAGGAGGGATGGAGAGGGATGAATGAAGGAGGGATGGAGAGGGATGAATGAAGGAGGGATAGATGGAGAGGGATGAATGAAGGAGGGATAGATGGAGAGGGATGAATGAAGGAGGGATGGAGAGGGATGAATGAAAGAGGGATGGAGAGGGATGAATGAAGGAGGGATGGAGAGGGATGAATGAAGGAGGGATGGAGAGGGATGAATGAAGGAGGGATGGAGAGGGATGAATGAAGGAGGGATGGAGAGGGATGAATGAAGGAGGGATGGATGGAGAGGGATGAATGAAGGAGGGATGGAGAGGGATGAATGAAGGAGGGATGGATGGAGAGGGATGAATGAAGGAGGGATGGATGGAGAGGGATGAATGAAGGAGGGATGGAGAGGGATGAATGAAGGAGGGATGGAGAGGGATGAATGAAGGAGGGATGGATGGAGAGGGATGAATGAAGGAGGGATGGATGGAGAGGGATGAATGAAGGAGGGATGGAGAGGGATGAATGAAGGAGGGATGGAGAGGGATGAATGAAGGAGGGATGGAGAGGGATGAATGAAGGAGGGATAGATGGAGAGGGATGAATGAAGGAGGGAGGGATGGAGAGGGATGAATGAAGGAGGGATAGATGGAGAGGGATGAATGAAGGAGGGATGGAGAGGGATGAATGTAGGAGGGATGGAGAGGGATGAATGAAGGAGGGATAGATGGAGAGGGATGAATGAAGGAGGGATGGAGAGGGATGAATGAAGGAGGGATGGAGAGGGATGAATGAAGGAGGGATAGATGGAGAGGGATGAATGAAGGAGGGATAGATGGAGAGGGATGAATGAAGGAGGGATGGAGAGGGATGAATGAAAGAGGGATGGAGAGGGATGAATGAAGGAGGGATGGAGAGGGATGAATGAAGGAGGGATGGAGAGGGATGAATGAAGGAGGAGGGATGGAGAGGGATGAATGAAGGAGGGATGGAGAGGGATGAATGAAGGAGGGATGGATGGAGAGGGATGAATGAAGGAGGGATGGAGAGGGATGAATGAAGGAGGGATGGATGGAGAGGGATGAATGAAGGAGGGATGGATGGAGAGGGATGAATGAAGGAGGGATGGAGAGGGATGAATGAAGGAGGGATGGAGAGGGATGAATGAAGGAGGGATAGATGGAGAGGGATGAATGAAGGAGGGATGGATGGAGAGGGATGAATGAAGGAGGGATGGAGAGGGATGAATGAAGGAGGGATGGAGAGGGATGAATGAAGGAGGGATGGAGAGGGATGAATGAAGGAGGGATGGATGGAGAGGGATGAATGAAGGAGGGATGGATGGAGAGGGATGAATGAAGGAGGGATGGAGAGGGATGAATGAAGGAGGGATGGAGAGGGATGAATGAAGGAGGGATGGATGGAGAGGGATGAATGAAGGAGGGATGGATGGAGAGGGATGAATGAAGGAGGGATGGAGAGGGATGAATGAAGGAGGGATGGAGAGGGATGAATGAAGGAGGGATGGAGAGGGATGAATGAAGGAGGGATGGATGGAGAGGGATGAATGAAGGAGGGATGGATGGAGAGGGATGAATGAAGGAGGGATGGAGAGGGATGAATGAAGGAGGGATGGAGAGGGATGAATGAAGGAGGGATGGAGAGGGATGAATGAAGGAGGGATGGATGGAGAGGGATGAATGAAGGAGGGATGGAGAGGGATGAATGAAGGAGGGATGGATGGAGAGGGATGAATGAAGGAGGGATGGAGAGGGATGAATGAAGGAGGGATGGAGAGGGATGAATGAAGGAGGGATAGATGGAGAGGGATGAATGAAGGAGGGATAGATGGAGAGGGATGAATGAAAGAGGGATAGATGGAGAGGGATGAATGAAGGAGGGATAGATGGAGAGGGATGAATGAAAGAGGGATAGATGGAGAGGGATGAATGAAGGAGGGATAGATGGAGAGGGATGAATGAAGGAGGGATGGAGAGGGATGAATGAAAGAGGGATAGATGGAGAGGGATGAATGAAGGAGGGATAGATGGAGAGGGATGAATGAAGGAGGGATGGAGAGGGATGAATGAAGGAGGGAGGGATGGAGAGGGATGAATGAAGGAGGGATGGAGAGGGATGAATGAAGGAGGGATAGATGGAGAGGGATGAATGAAGGAGGGATAGATGGAGAGGGATGAATGAAGGAGGGATGGAGAGGGATGAATGAAGGAGGGATAGATGGAGAGGGATGAATGAAGGAGGGATGGATGGAGAGGGATGAATGAAGGAGGGAGGGATGGAGAGGGATGAATGAAGGAGGGATAGATGGAGAGGGATGAATGAAGGAGGGATAGATGGAGAGGGATGAATGAAGGAGGGATAGATGGAGAGGGATGAATGAAGGAGGGATGGATGGAGAGGGATGAATGAAGGAGGGAGGGATGGAGAGGGATGAATGAAGGAGGGATAGATGGAGAGGGATGAATGAAGGAGGGAGGGATGGAGAGGGATGAATGAAGGAGGGATAGATGGAGAGGGATGAATGAAGGAGGGATAGATGGAGAGGGATGAATGAAGGAGGGATAGATGGAGAGGGATGAATGAAGGAGGGATGGAGAGGGATGAATGAAGGAGGGATGGAGAGGGATGAATGAAAGAGGGATAGATGGAGAGGGATGAATGAAGGAGGGAGGGATGGAGAGGGATGAATGAAGGAGGGATAGATGGAGAGGGATGAATGAAAGAGGGATAGATGGAGAGGGATGAATGAAGGAGGGATAGATGGAGAGGAATGAATGAAGGAGGGATGGAGAGGGATGAATGAAGGAGGGATGGAGAGGGATGAATGAAAGAGGGATAGATGGAGAGGGATGAATGAAAGAGGGATAGATGGAGAGGGATGAATGAAGGAGGGATAGATGGAGAGGGATGAATGAAGGAGGGAGGGATGGAGAGGGATGAATGAAGGAGGGATAGATGGAGAGGGATGAATGAAAGAGGGATAGATGGAGAGGGATGAATGAAGGAGGGATAGATGGAGAGGGATGAATGAAGGAGGGGGATGGAGAGGGATGAATGAAGGAGGGATGGATGGAGAGGGATGAATGGAGAGGGATGAATGAAGGAGGGATAGATGGAGAGGGATGAATGAAGGAGGGATGGATGGAGAGGGATGAATGGAGAGGGATGAATGAAGGAGGGAGGGATGGAGAGGGATGAATGAAGGAGGGATGGATGAAGGAGGGATAGATGGAGAGGGATGAATGAAAGAGGGATAGATGGAGAGGGATGAATGAAAGAGGGATAGATGGAGAGGGATGAATGAAAGAGGGATAGATGGAGAGGGATGAATGAAAGAGGGATAGATGGAGAGGGATGGATGAAAGAGGGATAGATGGAGAGGGATGAATGAAGGAGGGATAGATGGAGAGGGATGAATGAAGGAGGGATGGATGGAGAGGGATGAATGAAGGAGGGATGGAGAGGGATGAATGAAGGAGGGATAGATGGAGAGGGATGAATGAAGGAGGGATAGATGGAGAGGGATGAATGAAGGAGGGATGGATGGAGAGGGATGAATGAAGGAGGGAGGGATGGAGAGGGATGAATGAAGGAGGGATGGATGGAGAGGGATGAATGAAGGAGGGATGGAGAGGGATGAATGAAGGAGGGATAGATGGAGAGGGATGAATGAAGGAGGGATAGATGGAGAGGGATGAATGAAGGGATAGATGGAGAGGGATGAATGAAGGAGGGATAGATGGAGAGGGATGAATGAAGGAGGGATAGATGGAGAGGGATGAATGAAGGAGGGATAGATGGAGAGGGATGAATGAAGGAGGGATAGATGGAGAGGGATGAATGAAGGAGGGATGGAGAGGGATGAATGAAGGAGGGATAGATGGAGAGGGATGAATGAAGGAGGGATGGATGGAGAGGGATGAATGAAGGAGGGATAGATGGAGAGGGATGAATGAAGGAGGGATGGAGAGGGATGAATGAAGGAGGGATAGATGGAGAGGGATGAATGAAGGAGGGAGGGATGGAGAGGGATGAATGAAGGAGGGATAGATGGAGAGGGATGAATGAAGGAGGGATGGAGAGGGATGAATGAAGGAGGGATAGATGGAGAGGGATGAATGAAGGAGGGAGGGATGGAGAGGGATGAATGAAGGAGGGATAGATGGAGAGGGATGAATGAAGGAGGGATAGATGGAGAGGGATGAATGAAGGAGGGATGGAGAGGGATGAATGAAGGAGGGATAGATGGAGAGGGATGAATGAAGGAGGGATAGATGGAGAGGGATGAATGAAGGAGGGATAGATGGAGAGGGATGAATGAAGGAGGGATGGAGAGGGATGAATGAAGGAGGGATAGATGGAGAGGGATGAATGAAGGAGGGATAGATGGAGAGGGATGAATGAAGGAGGGATAGATGGAGAGGGATGAATGAAGGAGGGATAGATGGAGAGGGATGAATGAAGGAGGGATAGATGGAGAGGGATGAATGAAGGAGGGATAGATGGAGAGGGATGAATGAAGGAGGGATGGAGAGGGATGAATGAAAGAGGGATAGATGGAGAGGGATGAATGAAGGAGGGAGGGATGGAGAGGGAGGGATGAATGAAGGAGGGATAGATGGAGAGGGATGAATGAAGGAGGGATGGAGAGGGATGAATGAAGGAGGGATGGAGAGGGATGAATGAAGGAGGGATAGATGGAGAGGGATGAATGAAGGAGGGATAGATGGAGAGGGATGAATGAAGGAGGGATGGAGAGGGATGAATGAAGGAGGGAGGGATGGAGAGGGATGAATGAAGGAGGGATAGATGGAGAGGGATGAATGAAGGAGGGATGGAGAGGGATGAATGAAGGAGGGATAGATGGAGAGGGATGAATGAAGGAGGGAGGGATGGAGAGGGATGAATGAAGGAGGGATAGATGGAGAGGGATGAATGAAGGAGGGATAGATGGAGAGGGATGAATGAAGGAGGGATAGATGGAGAGGGATGAATGAAGGAGGGATAGATGGAGAGGGATGAATGAAGGAGGGATAGATGGAGAGGGATGAATGAAGGAGGGATGGATGGAGAGGGATGAATGAAGGAGGGATAGATGGAGAGGGATGAATGAAGGAGGGATAGATGGAGAGGGATGAATGAAGGAGGGATAGGGATGGAGAGGGATGAATGAAGGAGGGAGGGATGGAGAGGGATGAATGAAGGAGGGATAGATGGAGAGGGATGAATGAAGGAGGGATAGATGGAGAGGGATGAATGAAGGAGGGATAGATGGAGAGGGATGAATGAAGGAGGGATAGATGGAGAGGGATGAATGAAGGAGGGAGGGATGGAGAGGGATGAATGAAGGAGGGATAGATGGAGAGGGATGAATGAAGGAGGGGATAGATGGAGAGGGATGAATGAAGGAGGGATGGAGAGGGATGAATGAAGGAGGGATAGATGGAGAGGGATGAATGAAGGAGGGATAGATGGAGAGGGATGAATGAAGGAGGGATGGAGAGGGATGAATGAAGGAGGGATGGAGAGGGATGAATGAAGGAGGGATGGAGAGGGATGAATGAATGAGGGATGGAGAGGGATGAATGAAGGAGGGAGGGATGAATGAAGGAGGGAGGGATGGAGAGGGATTAATGAAGGAGGGATGGAGAGGGATGAATGAAGGAGGGAGGGATGAATGAAGGAGGGATGGAGAGGGATGAATGAAGGAGGGATGGAGAGGGAGAGGGGCAGCGTCTGTTCAGTGCCAAGTTCAAACTTAAATAAAAACCAAAGCGATGGCGATATTTCACACCTCTTTTCTCTCTCTCCTCTCTTTCTTCTGCAGCATCTCATCTTCTCCTTCGTTCCCCTCACTCATCCCTCACTTATTGTCTCTATTCATCCGACTCCCTCTTTCCCCACTCCCTCTTTTCTCATTCCTGCGCTCCGCTCGATCCATCATCGAAATAGCTAGTCATCCAGGTCCCTCTGCTTCTCGCCTCAGTCCATCCCTCACTTCTCTACTTTCCATCTCTCCTCTCCTCTCTTCTCTTCTCTTCTCTTCTCTTCTCTTCTCTTCTCTTCTCTTCTCCTCTCTAAACCTGTTCACCACCACCACTCTCTCTTCTCTAAACCTGTTCACCACCACCACTCTCTCCTCTCTAAACCTGTTAACCACCACCACCACCACTCTCCCCTCTCTAAACCTGTTCACCACCACCACCACCACTCTCTCCCCTCTAAACCTGTTCACCATCACCAATCTCTCCCCTCAAAACCTGTTCACACTATGTATAGAGTACATCTCTCTACCCACTTTGCCTCCTCCCCTCCCTCCTCATTCTCTCCCTCTATCTTTTTTCTCTCACCTTGACCCCTATTTCTCTCCCTCACACACACACACACATCTCCCTCTCTTCCCCACCTGCTCTCTCTCTATCGCTCTCACACAGAAATCCCTTCCCACTCCATACCTCTCTGCCCTTCCCTCTCTCTCTCCATCTCTGTTCCTCTCCTCCTCTCTCCCCATCTCCTCTTTTCCTGTGCAGAGTGGTTTGTTCCAGGGAAGGAAGGAAGGAAGGAAGGAAGGAAGGAAGGAAGGAAGGAAGGAAGGAAGGAAGGAAGGAAGGAAGGAAGGAAGGAAAAGGAGTAACTACTATATTTCATTCTGAGAGAGATGGATCTGACTCAGTGGAGAATTGAAAGGGGGTTGGAGAAAGACGAGAGGAGAGAGAGAGAGAGAGAGAGAGAGAGAGAGAGAGAGAGAGAGAGAGAGAGAGAGAGAGAGAGAGAGAGAGAGAGAGAGAGAGAGAGAGAGAGAGAGAGAGAGAGAGAGAGAGAGAGAGAGAGAGAGAGAGAGAGAGAGAGAGAGAGAGAGAGAGAGAGAGAGAGAGAGAGAGAGAGAGAGAGAGAGAAGAGAGAGAGAGAGAGAGAGAGAGAGAGAGAGAGAGAGAGAGAGAGAGAGAGAGAGAGAGAGAGAGAGAGAGAGAGAGAGAGAGAGAGAGAGAGAGAGAGAGAGAGAGAGAGAGAGAGAGAGAGAGAGAGAGAGAGAGAGAGAGAGAGACAAGGCAAGAAGGGCATTCTATGCCATCAAAAGAAACATAAATTTCAACATACCAATTAGGATTTGGCTAAAAATACTTGAATCAGTCATAGAGCCCATTGCCCTTTATGGTTGTGAGGTCTGGGGTCCGCTCACCAACCAAGACTTCACAAAATGGGACAAACACCAAATTGAGACTCTGCACGCAGAATTCTGCAAAAATATCCTCCGTGTACAACGTAAAACACCAAATAATGCATGCAGAGCAGAATTAGGCCGATACCCACTAATTATCAAAATCCAGAAAAGAGCCATTAAATTCTACAACCACCTAAAAGGAAGCGATTCACAAACCTTCCATAACAAAGCCATCACCCGCAGAGAGATGAACCTGGAGAAGAGTCCCCTAAGCAAGCTGGTCCTGGGGCTCTGTTCACAAACACAAACACACCCTACAGAGCCCCAGGACAACAGCACAATTAGACCCAACCAAATCATGAGAAAACAAAAAGATAATTACTTAACACATTGGAAAGAATTAACAAAAAAACAGAGCAAACTAGAATGCTATTTGGCCCTACACAGAGAGTACACAGCGGCAGAATACCTGACCACTGTGACTGACCCAAAATTAAGGAAAGCTTTGACTATGTACAGACTCAGTGAGCATAGCCTTGCTATTGAGAAAGGCCGCCGTAGGCAGACATGGCTCTCAAGAGAAGACAGGCTATGTGCTCACTGCCCACAAAATGAGGTGGAAACTGAGCTGCACTTCCTAACCTCCTGCCCAATGTATGACCATATTAGAGATACATATTTCCCCCAGATCACACAGATCCACAAAGAATTCGAAAACAAATCCAATTTTGAAAAACTCCCATATCTACTGGGTGAAATACCACAGTGTTCCATCACAGCAGCAAGATTTGTGACCTGTTGCCACGAGAAAAGGGCAACCAGTGAAGAACAAACACCATTGTAAATACAACCCATATTTATGCTTATTTATTTTATCTTGTGTCCTTTAACTATTTGTACATTGTATATATATATATATATATATATATATATATATATATATATATATATATATATAATATGACATTTGTAATGTCTTTACTGTTTTGAAACTTCTGTATGTGTAATGTTTACTGTTCATTTTTGTTGTTTTTCACCTTATATATTCACTTTGTATGTTGTCTACCTCACTTGCTTTGGCAATGTTAACACATGTTTCCCATGCCAATAAAGCCCTTGAATTGAATTGAATTGACAGAGAGAGACAGAGAGAGAGAGAGAGAGAGAGAGAGAGAGAGAGAGAGAGAGAGAGAGAGAGAGAGAGAGAGAGAGAGAGAGAGAGAGAGAGAGTGAGAGTGAGAGAGTGAGAGAGAGAGAGAGAGAGAGAGAGAGAGAGAGAGAGAGAGAGAGAGAGAGAGAGAGAGAGAGAGAGAGAGAGAGAGAGAGAGAGAGATAGTGAGAGAGAGAGAGAGAGAGAGAGAGAGAGAGAGAGAGAGAGAGAGAGAGAGAGAGAGAGAGAGAGAGAGAGAGAGAGAGAGAGAGAGAGAGAGAGAGAGAGAGAGAGAGAGAGAGAGAGAGAGAGAGAGAGAGACAGACAGAGTGAGATATTAGAAAATGGGGTGGCTGTTCCTACTCAATGCTCTGATCACCAGGAACATCTGAAAGGGGAGAGGACATAGGAACATTCTAACTAGGGAATAATCCACTAGAGAGGACTATAATCTGTACAGTAGTTAGAAAGACTGCTGATTAATCCCTTACTATCTCTCCCTCTATTGTACAACTCATGCTCTTTCCTCCTCTATTCTTCTGGTCTGTCTCTTCTATTCTCTCTCCCTCACTCCCGTCTCTCATCACACTTTCCCACAGAGGACACACACCACACACACATCTAGTACCCATGAAGACACACACCAAACACACACATCTAGTACCCATGAAGACACACACCAAACACACACCTAGTACCCATGAAGACACACACCACACACACATCTAGTACCCATGAAGACACACACCAAACACACACCTAGTACCCATGAAGACACACACCAAACACACACCTAGTACCCATGAAGACACACCAAACACACACCTTGAAACCGTGAAGACACACACACACGCAAGAGAAATGAGCTGCACGTTGTCACCTGTATAGTGAGCTATAAGCTCCAGCCATTATGGATGTAGCTGTATTATGAATAGGAAAGGTTTGGTTGTAGCATCACACTTGAGAATGAAGCAAAGCAACATTAACTCAAGTATCATCACATCCAACTAAGAGGCCACTCAATCGTTCTCACAATGAATAGCTGTGTGTGTGTGGGGGTATCTGTCATCGGAAGAGGAAAATAAATTGTGTGAATGTGTGATTGCCTGGCACAATTTGGACTCAACAACTAAATTGTTTACTATCTCTGATCTCATCAAAATCTGTGAAAACAATCAGCAGCCTTGTCTTTTGGACCGTTCGCTTTCCGTAGAACAACTCAGGAAATAATAAGGTACTTATGATGCTGATTGGGTGTTGAAGTGGTTTGGGATGAGCTCTGGAACACACAGAGAGAGAAGAGCACGTAGCAACAGAGACAGACAGACTCTCTCTCAAAATCAAATTCAAATAGCTTTATTGACGTGAGAAAGATTGCGTAAATATTGACAAAGTATTATGAACACCTGATGTTTCCATGACAGACTGACCAGGTGAATCCAAGTGAAAGCTGTGATCCCTTATTGATGTCATTTGTTAAAACAATTGAGACATGGATTGTGTATGTGTGCCTTTCAGAGGGTGAATGGGTGGGACAAAAGGTTGAAGTGCCTTTGAACGAGGTATGGTAGTAGGTGCCTTTCAGAGGGTGAATGGGTGGGACAAAAGGTTGAAGTGCCTTTGAACGAGGTATGGTAGTAGGTGCCTTTCAGAGGGTGAATGGGAGGGACAAAAGGTTGAAGTGCCTTTGAACGAGGTATGGTAGTAGGTGCCTTTCAGAGGGTGAATGGGAGGGACAAAAGGTTGAAGTGCCTTTGAACGAGGTATGGTAGTAGGTGCCTTTCAGAGGGTGAATGGGAGGGACAAAAGGTTGAAGTGCCTTTGAACGAGGTAACAGGTTTGTGTCAAGAACTGCAACACTGCATCAGTGGATGATAATAGAAGAATGTGATAAATAATGGGGACAATAAAAGGCTAAACATGGAAATGAACATGCTTCTATTAATACTACTAGAATGAATGCTACCATTACTATTATTTACACTACTACATTACCACCATTATTATTTACACTACTACCATTACCACCATTATTATTTACACTACTACCATTACCACCATTATTATTTACACTACTACCATTACCACCATTATTAGTTACACTACTACCATTACCACCATTATTAGTTAAACTACTACCATTACCACCATTATTATTTACACTACTACCATTACCGCCATTATTATTTACACTACTACCATTACCACCACTATTATTTACACGACTACCATTATCACTACTATCCCTACTACTACCATTACCACCATTATTATTCACATTACTACCATTACCGCTACTATTATTTACACTATTACCATTACCACTACTATTATTTACACTACTACCATTACCACCATTATTATTTACACTACTACCATTACCACCATTATTATTTACACTACTACCATTGCCGCCATTATTAGTTACACTACTACCATTACCACCATTATTAGTTAAACTACTACCATTACCACCATTATTATTTACACTACTACCATTACCACCATTATTATTTACACTATTACCATTACCACTACTATCATTACCACTACTATCCCTACTACTACCATTACCACCATTATTATTTACACTATTACCATTACCGCTACTATTATTTACACTACCACCATTACCACCATTATTAGTTACACTACTACCATTACCACTAAATCAAATCAAAACAAATGTTATTTGTCACATACACATGGTTAGCAGATGTTAATGCGAGTGTAGCGAAATGCTTGTGCTTCCAGTTCCGACAATGCAGTAATAACCAACAAGTAATCTAACTAACAATTCCAAAACTACCGTCTTATACACAGTGTAAGGGGATAAAGAATATGTACATAAGGATATATGAATGAGTGATGGTACAGAGCAGCATAGACAAGATACAGCACATGGTATCGAGTACAGTATATACATATGAGATGAGTATGTAAACAAAGTGGCATAGTTAAAGTGGCTAGTGATACATGTATTACATAAGGATGCAGTCGATGATATAGAGTACAGTATATACGTATGCATATGAGATGAATAATGTAGGGTAAGTAACATTATATAAGGTAGCATTGTTTAAAGTGGATAGTGATATATTTACATCATTTCCCATCAATTCCCATTATTAAAGTGGCTGGAGTTGAGTCAGTGTCAGTGTCAGTGTGTTGGCAGCAGCCACTCAATGTTACCACTACTATCCCTACTACTACCATTACCACTACTATCCCTACTACTACCATTATCACTACTATCCCTACTACTACCATTACCACTACTATCCCTACTACTACCATTATCACTACTATCCCTACTACTACCATTACCACTACTATCCCTACTACTACCATTATCACTACTATCCCTACTACTACCATTACCACTACTATCCCTACTACTACCATTATCACTACTATCCCTACTACTACCATTACCACTACTATCCTTACTACTATCCTTACTACTACCATTACCACTACTATCCCCAGAGAATTGAATATAGAGAATTATTTTGTTTGCATCCTTGTTAGTGAGCATTTCTCCTTTCTATACCATAAGCCGCCTCCAAAGTGGTTTCAGAGAATTGTGCAGTATGTCCACCCGTCCCTCACAACTGCAGACCACGTGTATATTGCGTTGTGTTGGCAGTTTTCTGATGTCAGCATTGTGAACAGAGTGCCCCATGGTGGGGGTGGGGTTATAGTATGGGCAGCCATAAGCTACGGACAACTAACACAACTGCATTTTATGTATGGCAATTTGAATGCACAAAGATACATTGTTGTGCCATTCATCTGCCACCATCACCTCATGTTTCAGCATGATAACGCACGGACCCATGTCACAAGGATCTGTACACAATTCCTAGAAGCTGAAAATGTCCCAGTTCTTCCATGGCCTGCATAGTCACCAGACATGTCAACCATTCAGCATGTTTGGGATGCTCTGGATTGAAGTGTCCACCTGACTGTGCTGCTGCTCCAGCGTTCTGTTCCAGTTGAACATCCTCAATATCCAACAAGGTTTCTTCCTAGGTTTTGGCCTTTCTAGGGACAGCCATTGAAGCTGTTTGGGGTTTTAGGCTGGGGACAACATTCCACAGGCCACAATCAACAGCCTGATCAACTCTGTGCAGAGGAGATGTGTCAACAGCCTGATCAACTCTGTGCAGAGGAGATGTGTCGCGCTGCATGAGGCAAATGGTGGTCACACCAGATACTGACTGGTTTTCTGAGCAACCTACAGATGCATAATCTGTATTCCCAGTCATGTGAAATCCATAGATTATGGGCTAAGGAATGTATATAAATGTATAAAAATTGACTGATTTCCTTATTTGAACTGTAACTAGGACTGTTAACGTGACCAAATTACATTTGATAGTTTAAGCACAGTAATTAGGCTTCTCCAAACTCTGATGCTGCTGCTCCAAACATGCTAACTGCCTGGTACTCAGCACTCTATTGTCCCTCTAATCATTCTAATGACATCAATGCAAATGTATTAAAACATCTAATCAAACACTTCAAGAGAGCCCATTAGCTCATGTTGCGCAACATTTCTATAGGATATGCAATTGCGTAAGAAAACAGTTTTGATGGCCTCTATTAAAAAGAGGAGGGTATCATCAGCTTTCTATAGGCTAGGTCTACTATACTTATTTCTCAACTTTCCTAATATTAAGCACATTGGTTCGCTTTACAACAGGAGTATAGCCTACCTGGCTGGCATGAAAATGAACCATGGTAAATGCGTCCTCCATCTGCTATTTAAGTACATAGTCCTCCATTTGCTATTTAAGTGCATAGTCCTCCATTTGCTATTTAAGAACATAGTCCTCCATTCGCTATTTAAGTACATAGTCCTCCATTCGCTATTTAAGTAAATAGTCCTCCATTCGCTATTTAAGTAAATAGTCCCCATTCGCTATTTAAGTACATAGTCCTCCATTCGCTATTTAAGTAAATAGTCCTCCATTCGCTATTTAAGTACATAGTCCTCCATTCACTATTTAAGTAAATAGTCCTCCATTCGCTATTTAAGTACATAGTCCTCCATTCACTATTTAAGTAAATAGTCCTCCATTCGCTATTTAAGTACATAGTCCTCCATTCGCTATTTAAGTAAATAGTCCTCCATTCGCTATTTAAGTACGTAGTCCTCCATTCACTATTTAAGTAAATAGTCCTCCATGCACTATTTAAGTACATAGTCCTCCATTCGCTATTTAAGTACATAGTCCTCCATTCGCTATTTAAGTGCATAGTCCTCCATTCGCTATTTAAGTAAATAGATGACATGTATTTTTCCCATGCCCCTGTTCTGAGACAGGTGCATGATAATGGTCCATTCTAAATCAAAACATATATCACACATATATTATTTAGTATATGTAAAGACAACATTAAATTAAGAATAGTCTCATGGGTGACAATATTAGCCTATCACTTGTGAATGATGCCCAGGTTGAATGATCCCCAGGTTGAATGATGCCCAGGTTGAATGATGCCCAGGTTGAATGATGCCCAGGTTGAATGATGCCCAGGTTGAATGATGCCCAGGTTGAATGATGCCCAGGTTGAATGATGCCCAGGTTGAATGATCCCCAGGTTGAATGATGCCCAGGTTGAATGATGCCCAGGTTGAATGATGCCCAGGTTGAATGATGCCCAGGTTGAATGATGCCCAGGTTGAATGATGCCCAGGTTGAATGATGCCCAGGTTGAATGATGCCCAGGTTGAATGATGCCCAGGTTGAATGATGCCCAGGTTGAATGATGCCCAGGTTGAATGATGCCCAGGTTGAATGATGCCCAGGTTGAATGATGCCCAGGTTGAATGATGCCCAGGTTGAATGATGCCCAGGTTGTGCATTAAGGCAAGAAACAGCGCAACTTTTAAAAATCGTAGTCACACAACTCGCACAACTCAACTAAAGTGGCCAAATAACTTCTTAAAATGAAGCACATTAATCTGCTTTCTAACCAGTGTGGGACTTACATGGCAGACATTGGCAGCAAGTTTCTAGTTTGGGGAAGATCATTTTCACCATAAAAATGCTCCTTTATAATAAAGCATTACATCCATAATCACATTTGCTGTCAATTCAAGAACAGTGTTTTCCTGCTAATTGACTCCATTTAGGAACATTCACGCTTATAGCCTACTGCTGTGAGTGTATTACTGGGTTTAGAATGTGAAAAAATGGCCTAATAGTTTAACAAACATTTTAAAGGTGACCCAGATTAAATGAGGTCGAGGTTGCAATACCTACAGCTTCCACACAATGTCAACAGTCTTGCCATTTGCCTACGATTTGTTTCTTGGTCAAACGAAGAAGAGACAAGCCATTTCTTCAGGTATCCGACCGGATATTTTGGTTGAGATTTACCCGGACATTATTTCCAGACGGACACCTATAGAATTTACATCGCCTCGTGATCAATTGTATCGCTTATTAACGTGTACTAATACCTAAAGTTGCATTACAAAAGTATTTCGAAGTGTTTTGTGAAAGTTTATCGTCGACTTTTTTAATTTTAAAAAATGACGTTACGTTAGAAAACGCTATTTTTTTTGTTGTTCACACAGTCTTCATAGATCGATATCTAGGCTATATATGGACCGATTTAATCGAAAAAAGACCCAAAATGATGTTTATGGGACATCTAGGAGTGCCAAGAAAGAAGCTCGTCAAAGGTAATGAATGTTTTATATTTTATTTCTGCGTTTTGGGTAGCCCCGGCTATCGCAAAATCTGTCGTTAGGTGACGTTGCAGTATTTTGGGGGATACATGCTATCAGATAATAGCTTCTCATGCTTTCGCCGAAAAGCATTTTACAAATCTGACTTGGTGGATAGATTCACAACGAGTGTAACTTTAATTCAGTACATTGTATGTGCATTTTAATGAAAGTTTGAGTTTTATCAAAAACTATACGTGGCGCACTTGAAATTTCCGCTGATTGATGTTCCCACAGCGGGAGCACTTCTCTAACAAGTTAAAGAATAAACTGGTCCTCCTATATCCTTAATTGAGTTATTTACACCAGTTAAAGAATAAACTGGTCCTCCTATATCCTTAATTGAGTTATTTACACCAGTTAAAGAATAAACTGGTCCTCCTATATCCTTAATTGAGTTATTTACACCAGTTAAAGAATAAACTGGTCCTCCTATATCCTTAATTGAGTTGTTTACACCAGTTAAATAATAAACTGGTCCTCCTATATCCTTAATTGAGTTACTTATGCAACTTTAGTTGTGATACAACATTGGGCTATATGTTGTGATGTGTAATACATTCTAAGGCTGCATTATGGATCTCAAACCATGATTTGAAAAAAGTCACAAGCTACACACACATTTTGACAACCACTTGATAATATTCTCACCAGGTCTCACATTTCTCTGCAGCATCTCCCTTGTTTGGCCAGAATGCCCCTCAAAAAAATCCATGCCTTTTGTGGCCAAAGTGGCCTTTGTGCCCTTGGGCTGAATATAACAGGCTAATTACAGTATAATTCCCTTCTCCCGGCTGCCGTGCTCCGTACCTCTCACTCATTTCTAGTAGGTTATAGCCAATGCCCCTCACTTGATCAGGTCCTTCTCACAGGCATTTCAGATAAGAAGTAGGCTACAAGTGAATAAAGACAGGGAAGCAACTGCACGCATTATATATATATATATACACACCTCTTACTGAATTCCAAGGCACATATTGAAGATGCTAGAACTGTCCACATTCAGCCTACTTTCCTTCAGCCAACAGGATGAGTAGACCTAATGAACAGCAGAAGCACTAGCCTATGTCAATCTACTATCCCCCATAGTACAAAAGTAGACCTATTCTATCGATTAACTTGTCCTTGTGTGCAATAAATACATATTCCAAACATAATCTGGGACAGTTGTGGGATGCGATAGATCCCAAATGAATACAACCAATCGCATATTTAAAAACAAACAGTTTAAAATCAATGAGGTCGATCGTTTAGCGGAAGCTAAATTTTCGCAGCTTTTTGTTAAAAATCGCACAACATTTCAGCGCCCTGCTATTCATGCCAGGAATATAGTATATGCATATGATTAGTATGTGTGGATAGAAAACACTCAGACGTTTCTAAAACTGGTTAAATCACGGCTGTGACTATAACAGAACGTGCGTTTCATCGAAAAGTGCAGGAAAATCTGATCACTGAAAATGGAAAACAATATCCATGCGCCACTTCCAAGAATTGTTAACTGCTCAACACAGAATAGCCACATGTTTGGAGAAAAAATCCTTTGTGTTTTATTCAGCTTTGTTCAATTGTATTCTTTATACTAATAATATAAAATAATGCCACGGAATTATAACCAAATGTTGTCTGCTAAATGAACCAGTGTAGCCCACAGCCATATGGCACAGCCATAGTCAGGGCCTAACATAAAGACAACTCAGAGGATGCTATTCTGTTCTTCTGAAATTGATTACATTTTCTTCATATCATGTTTCTTTAGACCTGTCTAAAATAAATAAGGGATTTATTGTGATAGTGTAGGCTACATTAAATGGGTTTATTAGACTATTTAGATGTAGATGTTCCAAAGGCCTATATTAGTGGCTTGAAGGTGAGACTGGCAGTTATTTGCTTGACAATCACCAG
>NC_068430.1:75971983-75996983 GCF_023373465.1 Oncorhynchus keta
GCCCTGCTTCCATACACTATCCCCTATCCTGTACAAGCCCTTCTCATCTTGACACTATCCCCTATCCTCTACAAGCCCTGATTCCATAGACACTATCCCCTATCCACTCCAAGCCCTGATCCCATAGACACTATCCCCTATCCTCTACAAGCCCTGATCCCATAGACACTATCACCTATCCCCTATCATCTACAAGCCCTGATCCCATAGACACTATCCCCTATCCACCAAGCCCTGATCCCATAGACACTATCCCCTATCCTCTACAAGCCCTGATCCCATAGACACTATCCCCTATCCACTCCAAGCCCTGATCCCATAGACAATATCCCCTATCCTCTACAAGCCCTGATCCCATAGACACTATCCCCTATCCTCTACAAGCCCTGATCCCATAGACACTATCCCCTATCCACTCCAAGCCCTGATCCCATAGACACTATCCCCTATCCTCTACAAGCCCTGATCCCATAGACAATATCCCCTATCCACTCCAAGCCCTGATCCCATAGACACTATCCCCTATCCTCTACAAGCCCTGATCCCATAGACACTATCCCCTATCCTCTACAAGCCCTGATCCCATAGACAATATCCCCTATCCTCTACAAGCCCTGATCCCATAGACACTATCCCCTATCCTCTACAATACCTGCTCCCATAGACACTATCCCCTATCCACTCCAAGCCCTGATCCCATAGACACTATCCCCTATCCTCTACAAGCCCTGATCCCATAGACACTATCCCCTATCCTCTACAAGCCCTGATCCCATAGACACTATCCCCTATCCACTCCAAGCCCTGCTCCCATAGACACTATCCCCTATCCTCTACAAGCCCTACTCCCCTAGACACTATCCCCTATCCACTCCAAGCCCTGCTCCCATAGACACTATCCCCTATCCTCTACAAGCCCTACTCCCCTAGACACTATCCCCTATCCACTCCAAGCCATGCTCCCATAGACACTATCCCCTATCCACTCCAAGCCCTGCTCCCATAGACACTATCCCCTATCCTCTACAAGTCCTGCTCCCATAGACACTATCCCCTATCCTCTACAAGCCCTGCTCCCATAGACACTATCCCCTATCCTCTACAAGCCCTGCTCCCATAGACACTATCCCCTATCCACTACAAGCCCTGCTCCCATAGACACTATCCCCTATCCTCTACAAGCCCTGCTTCCATAGACACTATCCCCTATCCTCTACAAGTCCTGCTCCCATAGACACTATCCCCTATCCTCTACAAGCCCTGCTCCCATAGACACTATCCCCTATCCTCTACAAGTCCTGCTCCCATAGACACTATCCCCTATCCTCTACAAGCCCTGCTCCCATAGACACTATCCCCTATCCTCTACAAGCCCTGCTCCCATAGACACTATCCCCTATCCTCTACAAGCCCTGCTCCCATAGACACTATCCCCTATCCTCTACAAGCCCTGCTCCCATAGACACTATCCCCTATCCTCTACAAGCCCTGCTCCCATAGACACTATCCCCTATCCACTACAAGCCCTGCTCCCATAGACACTATCCCCTATCCTCTACAAGCCCTGCTCCCATAGACACTATCCCCTATCCTCTACAAGTCCTGCTCCCATAAACACTATCCCCTATCCTCTACAAGCCCTGCTCCCATAGACACTATCCCCCCTATCCTAGACACTATCCCCTATCCTCTACAAGCCCTGCTCCCATAGAAACTATCCCCTATCCACTACAAGCCCTGCTCCCATAGACACTATCCCCTATCCTCTACAAGCCCTGCTCCCATAGACACTATCCCCTATCCTCTACAAGCCCTGATCCCATAGACACTATCCCCTGTCCTCTACAAGACCTGCTCCCATAGACACTATCCCCTATCCTCTACAAGCCCTAATCCCATAGAAACTATCCCCTATCCTCTACAAGCCCTGATCCCATAGACACTATCCCCTATCCACTCCAAGCCCTGCTCCCATAGACACTATCCCCTATCCTATACAAGCCCTACTCCCCTAGACACTATCCCCTATCCACTCCAAGCCCTGATCCCATAGACACTATCCCCTATCCTCTACAATACCTGCTCCCATAGACACTATCCCCTATCCACTACAAGCCCTGCTCCCCTAGACACTATCCCCTATCCTCTACAAGCCCTGATCCCATAGACACTATCCCCTATCCTCTACAAGCCCTGATCCCATAGACACTATCCCCTATCCTCTACAAGACCTGCTCCCATAGACACTATCCCCTGTCCACTCCAAGCCCTGATCCCATAGACACTTCTTGATACCCTCTTTACCTCTAAAATAACTGGATTATTAAATGGCAGAAGCTGAATCAGCCATGAATGTAAAGGTTAAAGTGCATTGTGCATTGTGAGAATCCTACTAGATGGTCCTATTCCTAATACAGCATGGCATCCGTTTTACCAGATCTCCTCATAATCTAATATGACAGCCATGTTTCAACTGGAGAGAAGAGCAGAGAACTGAGGGGTCTGACAATACAAGCCAGAAGCTATAGAGTACAACTGGAGTACAACTGGAGTACAACGGGAGAACTGCTGCCCTGCACTTTATCAATCACTCTGCCTCATCAGGTAGAGATTGGATGGAGAGAGAGAGAGAGACAGAGAGAGACAGAGAGAGACAGAGAGAGACAGAGAGAGAGAGACACAGAGAGAGAGAGAGAGACAGAGAGAGACAGAGAGAGACAGAGAGAGAGAGAGTGGAGAGAGAGAGAGAGAGAGAGAGAGAGAGAGAGAGAGAGAGAGAGTGAGACAGAGAGAGAGAGAGAGACAGAGTGGAGAGAGAGAGAGAGAGAGAGAGAGAGAGAGAGAGAGAGAGAGAGAGAGAGAGAGAGAGAGAGAGAGAGAGAGAGAGAGAGAGAGAGAGAGAGAGAGAGAGAGAGAGAGAGAGGAGTGGAGTGGAGTGGAGATAGAGGGAGATGGGAGAGGGAGCAAGGGTTGAGCGCCTGAAAATCGGTCCTGCCAATTTGGATCAGTTTTGCACCGATTTGAGATAGGGCCGAGACAGAAATAAGCACACATTTTCTGTCTCTCTAACTCTTTCACCATCTCTGTGTCGAGATGCATTTCCTGATCAATATGGGTACCCCATCTACAACAATCCATGTTTTCGCTGCTTCTATGTCCTTCTTGAATGTGAACCAGAGAACTATGGCCTTACTTAAACTACATACTGTGTACTACTCATACTACACATTTTTAGAACACACTGTTTAGTAATCATACTACAAACTATTTAGAACACACTGTTTACTAATCATACTACAAATTATTTAGAACACTCTGTTTACTAATCATACTACAAACCATTTAGAACACTCTGTTTACTAATCATACTACAAACCATTTAGAACACACTGTTTACTAATCATACTACAAACTATTTAGTACACTCTGTTTACTAATCATACTACAAACCATTTAGAACACTCTGTTTACTAATCATACTACAAACCATTTAGTACACTCTGTTTACTAATCATACTACAAACCATTTAGAATACTCTGTTTACTAATCATACTACAAACCATTTAGAACACTCTGTTTACTAATCATACTACAAACCATTTAGAACACTCTGTTTACTAATCATACTACAAACTATTTAGAACACTCTGTTTACTAATCATACTACAAACCATTTAGAACACTCTGTTTACTAACAATACTACAAACTATTTAGAACACTCTGTTTACTAATCATACTACAAACTATTTAGAACACTCTGTTTACTAATCATACTACAAACTATTTAGAACACTCTGTTTACTAATCATACTACAAACCATTTTGTTTACTAATCATACTACAAACCATTTAGAACACTCTGTTTACTAATCATACTACAAACTATTTAGAACACTCTGTTTACTAATAATACTACAATCTATTTAGAACACTCTGTTTACTAATCATACTACAAACTATTTAGAACACTCTGTTTACTAATCATACTACAAACCATTTAGAACACTCTGTTTACTAATCATACTACAAACCATTTAGAACACTCTGTTTACTAATCATACTACAAACTATTTAGAACACTCTGTTTACTAATCATACTACAAACTATTTAGAACACTCTGTTTACTAATCATACTACAAACCATTTAGAACACTCTGTTTACTAATCATACTACAAACCATTTAGAACACTCTGTTTACTAATAATACTACAAACTATTTAGAACACTCTGTTTACTAATCATACTACAATCTATTTAGAACACTCTGTTTACTAATCATACTACAAACCATTTAGAACACTCTGTTTACTAATCATACTACAAACCATTTAGAACACACTGTTTACTAATCATACTACAAACCATTTAGAACACTCTGTTTACTAATCATACTACAAACTATTTAGAACACTCTGTTTACTAATCAAACTATTTCTGTTTACTAATCATACTACAAACCATTTAGAACACTCTGTTTACTAATCATACTACAAACTATTTAGAACACTCTGTTTACTAATCATACTACAAACTATTTAGAACACTCTGTTTACTAATCATACTACAAACCATTTAGAACACTCTGTTTACTAATCATACTACAAACCATTTAGAACACTCTGTTTACTAATTATACTACAAACTATTTAGAACACACTGTTTACTAATCATACTACAAACCATTTAGAACACACTGTTTACTAATCATACTACAAACCATTTAGAACACTCTGTTTACTAATCATACTACAAACTATTTAGAACACTCTGTTTACTAATCAAACTATTTAGAACACACTGTTTACTAATCATACTACAAACCATTTAGAACACTCTGTTTACTAATCATACTACAAACCATTTAGTACACTCTGTTTACTAGTCATACTACAAACCATTTAGAATACTCTGTTTACTAATCATACTACAAACTATTTAGAACACTCTGTTTACTAATCATACTACAAACTATTTAGAACACTCTGTTTACTAATCATACTACAAACTATTTAGAACACTCTGTTTACTAATCATACTACAAACTATTTAGAACACTCTGTTTACTAATCATACTACAAACCATTTAGAACACTCTGTTTACTAATCATACTACAAACCATTTAGAACACTCTGTTTACTAATCATACTACACACCATTTAGAACACTCTGTTTACTAATAATACTACAAACTATTTAGAACACTCTGTTTACTAATCATACTACAATCTATTTAGAACACTCTGTTTACTAATCATACTACAAACCATTTAGAACACTCTGTTTACTAATCATACTACAAACCATTTAGTACACTCTGTTTACTAATCATACTACAAACTATTTAGAACACTCTGTTTACTAATCATACTACAAACTATTTAGAACACTCTGTTTACTAATCATACTACAAACCATTTAGAACACTCTGTTTACTAATCATACTACACACCATTTAGAACACTCTGTTTACTAATAATACTACAAACTATTTAGAACACTCTGTTTACTAATCATACTACAATCTATTTAGAACACTCTGTTTACTAATCATACTACAAACCATTTAGAACACTCTGTTTACTAATCATACTACAAACCATTTAGAACACACTGTTTACTAATCATACTACAAACCATTTAGAACACTCTGTTTACTAATCATACTACAAACTATTTAGAACACTCTGTTTACTAATCAAACTATTTAGAACACACTGTTTACTAATCATACTACAAACCATTTAGAACACTCTGTTTACTAATCATACTACAAACTATTTAGAACACTCTGTTTACTAATCATACTACAAACTATTTAGAACACTCTGTTTACTAATCATACTACAAACCATTTAGAACACTCTGTTTACTAATCATACTACAAACCATTTAGAACACTCTGTTTACTAATTATACTACAAACTATTTAGAACACACTGTTTACTAATCATACTACAAACCATTTAGAACACACTGTTTACTAATCATACTACAAACCATTTAGAACACTCTGTTTACTAATCATACTACAAACTATTTAGAACACTCTGTTTACTAATCAAACTATTTAGTACACTCTGTTTACTAATCATACTACAAACTATTTAGAACACACTGTTTACTAATCATACTACAAACTATTTAGAACACACTGTTTACTAATCATACTACAAACTATTTAGAACACTCTGTTTACTAATCATACTACAAACCATTTAGAACACTCTGTTTACTAATCATACTACAAACTATTTAGAACACACTGTTTACTAATCATACTACAAACCATTTAGAACACTCTGTTTACTAATCATACTACAAACTATTTAGAACTCTCTGTTTACTAATCATACTACAAACTATTTAGAACACTCTGTTTACTAATCATACTACAAACCATTTAGAACACTCTGTTTACTAATCATACTACAAACCATTTAGAATACTCTGTTTACTAATCATACTACAAACCATTTAGAACACTCTGTTTACTAATCATACTACAAACCATTTAGAACACTCTGTTTAGTAATCATACTACAAACTATTTAGAACACTCTGTTTACTAATCATACTACAAACCATTTAGAACACTCTGTTTACTAACAATACTACAAACTATTTAGAACACTCTGTTTACTAATCATACTACAAACTATTTAGAACACTCTGTTTACTAATCATACTACAAACTATTTAGAACACTCTGTTTACTAATCATACTACAAACCATTTAGAACACTCTGTTTACTAATCATACTACAAACCATTTAGAACACTCTGTTTACTAATCATACTACAACACCATTTAGAACACTCTGTTTACTAATAATACTACAAACTATTTAGAACACTCTGTTTTTACTAATCATACTACAATCTATTTAGAACACTCTGTTTACTAATCATACTACAAACCATTTAGAACACTCTGTTTACTAATCATACTTCAAACCATTTAGAACACTCTGTTTACTAATCATACTACAAACTATTTAGAACACTCTGTTTACTAATCATACTACAAACTATTTAGAACACTCTGTTTACTAATCATACTACAAACCATTTAGAACACTCTGTTTACTAATCATACTACACACCATTTAGAACACTCTGTTTACTAATAATACTACAAACTATTTAGAACACTCTGTTTACTAATCATACTACAACTATTTAGAACACTCTGTTTACTAATCATACTACAAACCATTTAGAACACTCTGTTTACTAATCATACTACAAACCATTTAGAACACACTGTTTACTAATCATACTACAAACCATTTAGAACACTCTGTTTACTAATCATACTACAAACTATTTAGAACACTCTGTTTACTAATCAAACTATTTAGAACACACTGTTTACTAATCATACTACAAACCATTTAGAACACTCTGTTTACTAATCATACTACAAACTATTTAGAACACTCTGTTTACTAATCATACTACAAACTATTTAGAACACTCTGTTTACTAATCATACTACAAACCATTTAGAACACTCTGTTTACTAATCATACTACAAACCATTTAGAACACTCTGTTTACTAATTATACTACAAACTATTTAGAACACACTGTTTACTAATCATACTACAAACCATTTAGAACACACTGTTTACTGTTTAATCATACTACAAACCATTTAGAACACTCTGTTTACTAATCATACTACAAACTATTTAGAACACTCTGTTTACTAATCAAACTATTTAGAACACACTGTTTACTAATCATACTACAAACCATTTAGAACACTCTGTTTACTAATCATACTACAAACCATTTAGTACACTCTGTTTACTAGTCATACACAAACCATTTAGAACACTCTGTTTACTAATCATACTACAAACCATTTAGAACACTCTGTTTACTAATCATACTACAAACTATTTAGAACACTCTGTTTACAAACTAATCATACTGTTTACTAAACTATTTAGAACACTCTGTTTACTAATCATACTACAAACTATTTAGAACACTCTGTTTACTAATCATACTACAAACTATTTAGAACACTCTGTTTACTAATCATACTACAAACCATTTAGAACACTCTGTTTACTAATCATACTACAAACCATTTAGAACACTCTGTTTACTAATCATACTACACACCATTTAGAACACTCTGTTTACTAATAATACTACAAACTATTTAGAACACTCTGTTTACTAATCATACTACATCATACTACATATCTATTTAGAACACTCTGTTTACTAATCATACTACAAACCATTTAGAACACTCTGTTTACTAATCATACTACAAACCATTTAGTACACTCTGTTTACTAATCATACTACAAACTATTTAGAACACTCTGTTTACTAATCATACTACAAACTATTTAGAACACTCTGTTTACTAATCATACTACAAACCATTTAGAACACTCTGTTTACTAATCATACTACACACCATTTAGAACACTCTGTTTACTAATAATACTACAAACTATTTAGAACACTCTGTTTACTAATCATACTACAATCTATTTAGAACACTCTGTTTACTAATCATACTACAAACCATTTAGAACACTCTGTTTACTAATCATACTACAAACCATTTAGAACACACTGTTTACTAATCATACTACAAACCATTTAGAACACTCTGTTTACTAATCATACTACAAACTATTTAGAACACTCTGTTTACTAATCAAACTATTTAGAACACACTGTTTACTAATCATACTACAAACCATTTAGAACACTCTGTTTACTAATCATACTACAAACTATTTAGAACACTCTGTTTACTAATCATACTACAAACTATTTAGAACACTCTGTTTACTAATCATACTACAAACCATTTAGAACACTCTGTTTACTAATCATACTACAAACCATTTAGAACACTCTGTTTACTAATTATACTACAAACTATTTAGAACACACTGTTTACTAATCATACTACAAACCATTTAGAACACACTGTTTACTAATCATACTACAAACCATTTAGAACACTCTGTTTACTAATCATACTACAAACTATTTAGAACACTCTGTTTACTAATCAAACTATTTAGAACACACTGTTTACTAATCATACTACAAACCATTTAGAACACTCTGTTTACTAATCATACTACAAACTATTTAGAACTCTCTGTTTACTAATCATACTACAAACTATTTAGAACACTCTGTTTACTAATCATACTACAAACCATTTAGAACACTCTGTTTACTAATCATACTACAAACTATTTAGAACACACTGTTTACTAATCATACTACAAACTATTTAGAACACACTGTTTACTAATCATACTACAAACCATTTAGTACACTCTGTTTACTAATCATACTACAAACTATTTAGAACACACTGTTTACTAATCATACTACAAACTATTTAGAACACACTGTTTACTAATCATACTACAAACTATTTAGAACACTCTGTTTACTAATCATACTACAAACCATTTAGAACACTCTGTTTACTAATCATACTACAAACTATTTAGAACACTCTGTTTACTAATCATACTACAAACTATTTAGAACACACTGTTTACTAATCATACTACAAACCATTTAGAACACACTGTTTACTAATCATACTACAAACCATTTAGAACACTCTGTTTACTAATCATACTACAAACTATTTAGAACACTCTGTTTACTAATCAAACTATTTAGAACACACTGTTTACTAATCATACTACAAACCATTTAGAACACTCTGTTTACTAATCATACTACAAACTATTTAGAACACTCTGTTTACTAATCATACTACAAACCATTTAGTACACTCTGTTTACTAATCATACTACAAACCATTTAGAATACTCTGTTTACTAATCATACTACAAACTATTTAGAACACTCTGTTTACTAATCATACTACAAACTATTTAGAACACTCTGTTTACTAATCATACTACAAACTATTTAGAACACTCTGTTTACTAATCATACTACAAACTATTTAGAACACTCTGTTTACTAATCATACTACAAACCATTTAGAACACTCTGTTTACTA
The DNA here is from genome assembly GCF_023373465.1 of Oncorhynchus keta. Taxonomy (NCBI): domain Eukaryota; kingdom Metazoa; phylum Chordata; class Actinopteri; order Salmoniformes; family Salmonidae; genus Oncorhynchus; species Oncorhynchus keta. The sequence continues at coordinate 75,982,025 of NC_068430.1, forward strand.
ATCATACTACAAACCATTTAGAACACTCTGTTTACTAATCATACTACACACCATTTAGAACACTCTGTTTACTAATAATACTACAAACTATTTAGAACACTCTGTTTACTAATCATACTACAATCTATTTAGAACACTCTGTTTACTAATCATACTACAAACCATTTAGAACACTCTGTTTACTAATCATACTACAAACCATTTAGTACACTCTGTTTACTAATCATACTACAAACTATTTAGAACACTCTGTTTACTAATCATACTACAAACTATTTAGAACACTCTGTTTACTAATCATACTACAAACCATTTAGAACACTCTGTTTACTAATCATACTACACACCATTTAGAACACTCTGTTTACTAATAATACTACAAACTATTTAGAACACTCTGTTTACTAATCATACTACAATCTATTTAGAACACTCTGTTTACTAATCATACTACAAACCATTTAGAACACTCTGTTTACTAATCATACTACAAACCATTTAGAACACACTGTTTACTAATCATACTACAAACCATTTAGAACACTCTGTTTACTAATCATACTACAAACTATTTAGAACACTCTGTTTACTAATCAAACTATTTAGAACACACTGTTTACTAATCATACTACAAACCATTTAGAACACTCTGTTTACTAATCATACTACAAACTATTTAGAACACTCTGTTTACTAATCATACTACAAACTATTTAGAACACTCTGTTTACTAATCATACTACAAACCATTTAGAACACTCTGTTTACTAATCATACTACAAACCATTTAGAACACTCTGTTTACTAATTATACTACAAACTATTTAGAACACACTGTTTACTAATCATACTACAAACCATTTAGAACACACTGTTTACTAATCATACTACAAACCATTTAGAACACTTTGTTTACTAATCATACTACAAACTATTTAGAACACTCTGTTTACTAATCAAACTATTTAGAACACACTGTTTACTAATCATACTACAAACCATTTAGAACACTCTGTTTACTAATCATACTACAAACTATTTAGAACACTCTGTTTACTAATCATACTACAAACTATTTAGAACACTCTGTTTACTAATCATACTACAAACCATTTAGAACACTCTGTTTACTAATCATACTACAAACTATTTAGAACACACTGTTTACTAATCATACTACAAACTATTTAGAACACACTGTTTACTAATCATACTACAAACCATTTAGAACACTCTGTTTACTAATCATACTACAAACTATTTAGAACACACTGTTTACTAATCATACTACAAACTATTTAGAACACACTGTTTACTAATCATACTACAAACCATTTAGAACACTGTTTCGTAAAACGTTTCAAGTTTTAATTGGCACATGGACAAGTTGGTGTTGTTTGGTCTTCGTCCCCGTGCCTTTTTACGGCCCGCTGTAATCTGGGTCAAATAAAACCCTGTTACGCATTCCTGCACCTGTCTCCTGAACCTCTTCCTACCAGACAGAATAATCATCCATTAAGGGAGGCAGCAGGAATGGCCCGCCTGACGACGCTGCGTGCAACTGGGTCGCCCGACTGGTGTTGTTGCGCTGCTAGTGCGTCGGGTGGGGGGGATACTGTCATGGATCCCTCTGGAACTTTCATAGCGCACACCTGGCCCCTATTCCCACTGATTGTATATATGTGCCCTTTGCTCAGCGTGGTGCTGTCGGTTATTGTATATATGTGCCCTTTGCTCAGCGTGGTGCTGTTGATTATTGTATATATGTGCCCTTTGCTCAGCGTGGTGCTGTCGGTTATTGTATATATGTGCCCTTTGCTCAGCGTGGTGCTGTCGATTATTGTATATATGTGCCCTTTGTTCAGCGTGGTGCTGTCGGTTACTGTATATATGTGCCCTTTTTGCTCAGGGTGGTGCTGTCAGCGTGGTTATTGTATATATGTGCCCTTTGCTCAGCGTGGTGCTGTCGGTTATTGTATATATGTGCCCTTTGCTCAGCGTGGTGCTGTTGGTTATTGTATATATGTGCCCTTTGCTCAGCGTGGTGCTGTTGGTTATTGTATATATGTGCCCTTTGCTCAGCGTGGTGCTGTTGGTTATTGTATATATGTGCCCTTTGCTCAGCGTGGTGCTGTTGGTTATTGTATATATGTGCCCTTTGCTCAGCGTGGTGCTGTTGGTTATTGTATATATGTGCCCTTTGCTCAGCGTGGTGCTGTCGGTTATTGTTACAATGTCCGTTGGTGTGTGTGACTACCTGTGCTGTGTGTTTTGGCTTTCGTGCCCTTGTGGATTCGCAGATGAATTCGGGTCTCATCCCGTGTGGTATCATTGTGCGTTGTGTTATTTATTTGAGGTTCTCCTCACTCTTTTGTTTGGGTTTCAACCCTGTGTTTTTGTAACGTGTTTGTTTGGTCTGCGTCCCCGTGCCTTTACACGGCACAACGTCATTTGGGGGGGAATTTAAAAAAACTATTAGACATTCCTGCATCTGTCTCACGATCGTTCAGACCAGAAGGCAAGAAGGGGTTTTCAGACATGGCCATTGTCTCATTACAAGTGTGTTCCCATCTTTTAGTAACAGTAATCACAGCCATACAAACACACACACATACCAAAATGAAGGAATAGCCGGAAACAACGCATTGGTTTTTACTAAACAGTACGTTTAATAGTATGTAGTACTATTAGCACACAGTATGTAGGTTTAGTAAGTAGTAGGCAAGACAGATTTCAGACACATTCAGACACATTCACTGAATAAATAAACACACACACACACATGCACACGCACACGCAGTAACAGTAACACATTTGGCATAAGAAGTCATTCAAAACGCCTGTGTAAGTTCCTTTGGGAAGGAATGTGGTACATCAATAATGAACAGAAGATCAATGGATGCAATATATTTAGTCTCAAAGGGGGAGGTTAGCAGCAGAACAAGGGGCCACACACACACACACACTTCACTTTTCTCTCTTTCCTTTCCTCTCTTCCCTTGCCTCTCTCTTCACTTTTCTCTCTCTTTCCTTCCTCTCTCCCCTGTCCTCTCTCCCCTTTCCTCTCTCTCCTTTCCTCTCTCTCTCCTTTCCTCTCTCTTTCCTTTCCTCTCTTCCCTTGCCTCTCTCTTCCCTTTTCTCTCTCTTTCCTTTCCTCTCTCCCCTTTCCTCTCTCTCTCCTTTCCTCTCTCTTTCCTTTCCTCTCTTCCCTTGCCTCTTTCTTCCCTTTCCTCTCTCTCCTTTCCTCTCTCTTTCCTTTCCTCTCTTCCCTTGCCTCTCTCTTCACTTTTCTCTCTATTTCCTTTCCTCTCTCCCCTTTCCTCTCTCTCCTTTCCTCTCTCTCTCCTTTCCTCTCTCTTTCCTTTCCTCTCTTCCCTTGCCTCTTTCTTCCCTTTCCTCTCTCCCCTTTCCTCTCTCTTTCTTTCCTCTCTTCCCTTGCCTCTCTCGTCCCCTTTCTCTCTCTTCCCTTTCCTCTCTCCCCTTTCCTCTCTTTCCTTTCCTCTCTCCCCTTTCCTCTCTCCCCTTTCCTCTCTCTCCCCTTTCCTCTCTCTCCCCTTTCTCTCTCTCTCCTTTCCTCTCTCTTCCCTTACCTCTTTCCTTTCCTCTCTCCCTTTCCTCTCTCTTCCCTTTCCTCTCTTCCCTTTGCCTCTCTCGTCCCTTTTCTCTCTCTTCCTTTCCTCTCTCCCTTTTTCCTCTCTTTCCTTTCCTCTCTCCCCTTTCCTCTCTCTTCCCTTTCCTCTCTCCCCTTTCCTCTCTCTCTCCTTTCCTCTCTCCCCTTTCCTCTCTCTCCTTTCCTCTCTCTTTCCTTTCCTCTCTTCCCTTTTCTCTCTCTTCCCTTTCCTCTCTTCCCTTTCCTCTCTTTCCTTTCCTCTCTCCCCTTTCCTCTCTCTTCCCTTTCCTCTCTCCCCTTTCCTCTCTCTCCTTTCTCTCTCTTCCCTTACCTCTCTCTTTCCTTTCCTCTCTCCCCTTTCCTCTCTCTTCCCTTTTCTCTCTCTTTCCTTTTCTTCTCTTCTCTTCTCTGTATCTAGCCTTCCATTGTTGTCGTGATTGACGTCTCTGTGTATGTGTGTGTGTGTGTGTGTGTCTGTGTGTCTACCCCTCTGTTGTCATTCGAGGTGTGTGTGTATTCTTGGTGTGAGAGTTATAACGAGGTCCTGTTATACCTCCTGCTTACAGATAACATGTCTCTTTACCACCAGGGTGTGTGTGTGTACCTCATTATAACAACTACATGTGTGTGTGTCATTATGTACATGTGTGTGTGTGTGTGTGTGTGTGTGTGTGTGTGTGTGTGTGTGTGTGTGTGTGTGTGTGTGTGTGTGTGTGTGTGTGTGTGTGTGCGTGTGAGTGTGTGTGAGTAAACCTGGCCTGAGTCCGACAACAGCTGGTCGTGACTAGTTGAAACACCCCCTCTATACACATTCTCTCCACTGTGTCTCGATACCTCATTATAACAGCTACATGTCTCTCTACCTCACTATAACAACTACATGTCTCTCTACCTCATTATAACAACTACATGTCTCTATACCTCATTATAACACTACATGTCTCTATACCTCATTATAACAACTACATGTCTCTCTACCTCATTATAACAATTACATGTCTCTCTACCTCACTATAACAACTACATGTCTCTCTACCTCATTAGAACAACTACATGTCTCTCTACCTCATTATAACAACTACATGTCTCTCTACCTCATTATAACAACTACATGTCTCTCTACCTCAATATAACAACTACATGTCTCTCTACCTCACTACAACAACTACATGTCTCGCTACCTTAGATTTGATGTATGCATAAATGTATATAAATATTCAGGTCTCCCATCACAGCTATATATCAATTATAATCTCCCATCTGTTCTCATTGAGAAGTTGGCAGCTTGGAAGGGAAGAGGAGGATAGTTGAGATGCATAGGCATACACACACACACACACACACACACACACACACACACACACACACACACACACACACACACACACACACACACACACACACACACACACACACACACACACACACACACACACACACACACACACACACAACTCCAGCTGTATCTTGGCATAGCCCATGGTGATCTTAGGCTTGTGTGCGGCTGCTCGGCAATGGGAATCCATTTCATTAAGCTCCTGGCGAACTATTCTTGTCCTGACAATGCTTCCAGAGGCAGTTTGGAAATTGATAGTGAGTGTTGCAACAGACGAAATACCATTTTTACGCGCTTCAGCATTCGGCGGACCCGTTCTGTGAGTTGTGTGGCCCAACACGGCTGAGCTGTTGTTGCACTTCACAATAACACCATGTACAGTTGACCGGGCCAGCTCTAGCAGTGTGGAAATTTGACGAACTGACTTGTTGGAAAGGTGGCATCCTATGACGGTCCCACATTGAAAGTCTCTAAGTGCTTCAGTAAGGCCATTCTGCTGCCAATGTTTGTTTATGGAGATTGCATGGCTGTGTGCTTGATTTTATACACCTGTCAGCAATGTGTGTGGCTGAAATAGCTGAATCCACTCATTTGTGTCCACATAATTTGTACATATAGTGTATAAACAAACACACTCACAAAGAAGAGACAAACACACCACGAACAACACTAGAATACATGCAAATACCCACACAAATAGACAAATACAAATTTGAAAAACACACACACACACACATCGATCTCACAACTTCCTCTAATTGAAATTCCTTTCGCCAGAAGGAGATTTCTACCTCCCCTCTGCCAACCTGCAGCAGCTGTTTCTATACACACACATCAATTAACTCTACAGCTACAGCGGAATGATGCAATGTCCTGTCTGTCTCTCTGTCTGTCTGTCTCTCTGTCTGTCTCTCTGTCTGACTGAAGGTTTCCCTTAATCTGTCTTTTGATTGTCCCTGCCTCTCTGCGCCTCTATGTGCCTCTGTGCACCTCTCTGCACCTCTCTGCTCCTCTCTGCACCTCTCTGTGCCTCTCTGTGCCTCTCTTGGCCTCTGTGCACCTCTCTGCACCTCTCTGCGCCTCTATGTGCCTCTGTGCACCTCTCTGCACCTCTCTGCTCCTCTCTGCCTCTCTGTGCCTCTATGTGCCTTTCTGCACCTCTCTCGGCCTCTCTGCACCTCTCTGCGCCTCTATGTGCCTTTCTGCACCTCTCTGCACCTCTCTGCGCCTCTATGTGCCTTTCTGCACCTCTATGTGCCTCTCTGAGCCTCTATGTGCCACTGTGCACCTCTCTGCACCTCTATGTGCCTTTCTGCACCTCTATGTGCCTTTCTGCACCTCTCTGGGCCTCTCTGCACCTCTCTGCGCCTCTATGTGCCTTTCTGCACCTCTCTGCACCTCTCTGTGCCTTTCTGCGCCTCTCTGCGCCTCTCTGCACCTCTATGTGCCCCTCTGCACCTCTCTGCACCTCTATGAGCCCCTCTGCACCTCTATGTGCCTTTCTGTGCCTCTCTGCACCTCTCTGTGCCTTTCTGCGCCTCTCTGCGCCTCTCTGCACCTCTATGTGCCCCTCTGCACCTCTCTGCACCTCTATGAGCCCCTCTGCACCTCTCTGCACCTCTATGAGCCCCTCTGCACCTCTCTGCACCTCTATGAGCCCCTCTGCACCTCTCTGCACCTCTATGAGCCCCTCTGCACCTCTCTGCACCTCTATGAGCCCCTCTGCGCCTCTCTGCACCTCTATGTGCCCCTCTGCACCTCTCTGCACCTCTATGAGCCCCTCTGCGCCTCTCTGCACCTCTTTGTGCCCCTCTGCACCTCTCTGCGCATCTCTGCTCCTCTCTGTGCATCTCTGCACCTCTTTGTGCCCCTCTGCACCTCTATGTGCCTCTCTGCACCTCTCTGCGCATCTCTGCTCCTCTCTGTGCATCTCTGCACCTCTTTGTGCCCCTCTGCACCTCTCTGTGCCTTTCTGCGCCTCTCTGCACCTCTATGTGCCCCTCTGCACCTCTCTGCACCTCTATGTGCCCCTCTGCACCTCTCTGCACCTCTATGTGCCCCTCTGCACCTCTCTGCACCTCTATGCACCTCTCTGCACCTCTCTGCACCTCTCTGCACCTCTCTGCACCTCTCTGTGCCTCTCTGCACCTCTCTGCACCTCTATGTGCCCCTCTGCACCTCTCTGCACCTCTATGTGCCCCTCTGCACCTCTCTGCACCTCTATGTGCCCCTCTGCACCTCTCTGCACCTCTATGTGCCCCTCTGCACCTCTCTGCACCTCTATGTGCCCCTCTGCACCTCTCTGCACCTCTATGAGCCCCTCTGCACCTCTCTGCACCTCTATGTGCCTCTCTGCACCTCTCTGCGCATCTCTGCTCCTCTCTGTGCATCTCTGCACCTCTTTGTGCCACTCTGCACCTCTATGTGCCTCTCTGCACCTCTCTGCGCCTCTCTGCTCCTCTCTGTGCATCTCTGCGCCTCTCTGCACCTCTATGTGCCCCTCTGCACCTCTATGTGCCTCTCTGCACCTCTCTGCGCCTCTCTGCTCCTCTCTGTGCCTCTCTGCGCCTCTCTGCACCTCTATGTGCCTCTCTGCACCTCTATGTGCATCTCTGCACCTCTATGTGCCTCTCTGCGCCTCTCTGTGCCTCTCTGCGCCTCTCTGCGCCTCTCTGCACCTCTATGTGCCTCTCTGCACCTCTATGTGCCTCTCTGCACCTCTATGTGCATCTCTGCACCTCTATGTGCATCTCTGCACCTCTCTGCGCCTCTCTGCGCCTCTCTGTGCCTTTCTGCGCCTCTCTGCGCCTCTCTGCACCTCTATGTGCCCCTCTGCACCTCTATGTGCATCTCTGCACCTCTCTGCGCATCTCTGCTCCTCTCTGTGCATCTCTGCACCTCTATGAGCCCCTCTGCACCTCTATGTGCCTCTCTGCACCTCTCTGCGCATCTCTGCTCCTCTCTGTGCATCTCTGCACCTCTTTGTGCCCCTCTGCACCTCTCTGTGCCTTTCTGCGCCTCTCTGCACCTCTATGTGCCCCTCTGCACCTCTATGTGCATCTCTGCACCTCTCTGCGCCTCTCTGCGCCTCTCTGTGCCTTTCTGCGCCTCTCTGCGCCTCTCTGCACCTCTATGTGCCTCTCTGCACCTCTATGTGCATCTCTGCACCTCTCTGCGCCTCTCTGTGCCTTTCTGCGCCTCTCTGCGCCTCTCTGCACCTCTATGTGCCTTTCTGCGCCTCTCTGCGCCTCTCTGTGCCTTTCTGCGCCTCTCTGCGCCTCTCTGCACCTCTATGTGCCCCGCTGCACCTCTCTGCACCTCTATGTGCCCCTCTGCACCTCTCTGCATCCCTATGAGCCCCTCTGCACCTCTATGTGCCTCTCTGCACCTCTCTGCGCATCTCTGCTCCTCTCTGCACCTCTCTGCGCATCTCTGCTCCTCTCTGCACCTCTCTGCGCCTCTCTGCACCTCTTTGTGCCTCTCTCTACACCTCTCTGTGCATCTCTGCGCCTCTCTGCACCTCTATGTGCCCCTCTGCACCTCTATGTGCCTTTCTGCACCTCTCTGCACCTCTATGTGCCCCTCTGCACCTCTGTGCATCTCTGCACCTCTCTGCCTCTCTGCGCCTCTCTGTGCCTTCTCTGCGCCTCTCTGCGCCTCTCTGCACCTCTATGTGCCCTCTGCACCTCTATGTGCATCTCTGCACCTCTCTGCGCCTCTCTGCGCCTCTCTGCACCTGCGCCTCTCTGTGCCCTCTTCACCTCTATGTGCATCTCTGCGCCTCTCTGCACCTCTATGTGCCTTTCTGCGCCTCTCTGCGCCTCTCTGTGCCTTTCTGCGCCTCTCTGCGCCTCTCTGCACCTCTATGTGCCCCGCTGCACCTCTATGTGCCCCTCTGCACCTCTCTGCATCCCTATGAGCCCCTCTATGTGCCTCTCTGCACATCTCTGCGCCTCTCTGCACCTCTTTGTGCCTCTCTCTACACCTCTCTGTGCATCTCTGCGCCTCTCTGCACCTCTATGTGCCCCTCTATGTGCCTTTCTGCACCTCTCTAGGCCTCACTGCACCTCTCTGCGCCTCTATGTGCATCTGTGCACCTCTCTGCACCTCTCTGCGCCTCTATGTGCCTTTCTGCACCTCTATGTGCCTTTCTGCACCTCTATGTGCCTCTCTGCCTCTATGTGCCTTTCTGCACCTCTATGTGCATCTGTGCACCTCTCTGCACCTCTCTGCACCTCTCTGCGCCTCTATGTGCCTTTCTGCACCTCTATGTGCCTCTCTGCGCCTCTATGTGCCTCTCTGTGCCTCTCTGCACCTTTACAAGAAGTCCCAATATGAACATATGCACAGTCATCAAACAAGCGAAAGGACAATATAGGAATAAGGTGGAATCATATTACACAGGCTCCAACACATGTTGAATGTGGCAGGGGCTACAGTTCATTACAGAATACAAAGGAAGACCCAGCCGTGATCTGCCCAACGATGCCTCTCTACCAGAAGAACTCAATGCATTATATACAGGCTTCGACAGTAACAACACCGTGCCATGCATGAGGGCCCCCGCCGACACAGATGACCGGATGATCTCTCTCTCCGATGCTCATGTGGTAAGGACTTTAATCAGCCTCTTCAACCTCAGGAGGCTGAAGACATTCGGCTTGTCACCAAAAGCACTCACAAACTTCTACAGATGTACAATCGAGAGCATCCTGGCGGGCTGTATCACCGCCTGGTACGGCAACTGCTCCGCCCTCAACCGTAAGGCTCTCCAGAGGGTAGTGAGGTCTGCACAACGCATCACCGGGGGCAAACTACCTGCCCTCCAGGACACCTACACCACCCGATGTTACAGGAAGGCCATAAAGATCATCAAGGACATCAACCACCCGAGCCACTGCCTGTTCACCCCGCTATCATCCAGAAGGCGAGGTCAGTACAGGTGCATCAAAGCTGGGACCGAGAGACTGAAAAACAGCTTCTATCTCAAGGCCATCAGACTGTTAAACAGCCACCACTAACATTGAGTGGCTGCTGCCAACACACTGTCATTGACACTGACCCAACTCCAGCCACTTTAATAATGGGAATCGATGGGAAATGATGTAAATATATCACTAACCACTTTAAACAATGCTACCTTATATAATGTTACTTATCCTACATTATTCATCTCATATGCATACGTATATACTGTACTCTATATCATCGACTGCATCCTTATGTAATACATGTATCACTAGCCACTTTAACTATGCCACTTTGTTTACTTTGTCTACATACTCATCTCATATGTACACACTGTACTCGATACCATCTACTGTATGCTGCCCTGTACCATCACTCATTCATATATCCTTATGTACATATTCTTTATCCCCTTACACTGTGTATAAGACAGTAGTTTTGGAATTGTTAGTTAGATTACTTGTTGGTTATCACTGCATTGTCGGAACTAGAAGCACAAGCATTTCGCTACACTCGCATTAACATCTGCTAACCATGTGTATGTGACAAATAAAATTTGATTTGATTTGATTTAGAACTCACATTGGTAATCATTAACCTGTAAGGCTTCATGCCAGAATGACTACCACCCTGTAGAACTCACATTGGTAATCATTAACCTGTAAGGCTTCATGCCAGAATGACTACCACCCTGTAGAACTCACATTGGTAATCATTAACCTGTAAGGCTTCATGCCAGAATGACTACCACCCTGTAGAACTCACATTGGTAATCATTAACCTGTAAGGCTTCATGCCAGAATGACTACCACCCTGTAGAACTCACATTGGTAATCATGAAGTGCTTTGAAAGGCTGGTTATGGCACACATCAACTCATCCCAGAAACCCTAGACACACTCCAATTTGCATACCGCCCAAACAGATCCATAGGAGACGCAATCTCAACTGCACTAAAATACTAAAACGTAGACATTTGCATGAAAGTAGTTATACATTTGCAAAATGTTCTCTCCGCCCCATGGCAAAATGTGTACAATTCTCCAGACACACACACACACCCAACACTAGTTTAGGGTGACAGGTAAGGTGGAGGTGATATGATCCTTAACTAGTCTTAACTTGTCACTTCCGGGTTGGAGCGAGCGGTCGCATCGCACTTCGCTCCGCAGGTAGTATAACTTTTTCATTACATTTCATTACATTTCATTATAGTACAACGGTTGATTTGTCTAATCTTAGCAATTTCTTCTTAGCTAGCTACATAGCCGTCCTTGTATCAGAGATAATTGCATAATTATCGTATTTGGTCGCCCTAACGTAGCCTTCACTGCTATTCGCCCAGCAGCTAGCAAACGCCCACAGATTAGCATCACTGTAGTGCTATTACACTATTACACTCAACTGAACGACTTGATTAGTTTAGTGTTAGCTAGCTACATAGCTGTCTTTGTATCCAAGATAATTGTGTAGTTTAGAGTGTGTAGTCTTAGAGTGATTATCTTAATTTACCGAGGTTCGCTAGCCAGCTATTTGTCGTCCTTAACGTAGGAGACTCTGCTAGCTAGCCAACAGCTAACAGCTAACAGCTAGCCAACGTCTACTGAATAGCACTCAACAACCCGGTCGCAGTCACAGGTAGTATCACATTTTCATTTCATTACAGTACAACGGTTTGATTTGTTTGATTGTAGCTAGCTACATAGCTAGCTACATAGCCGTCTTTGTATCAAAGATAATTGTGTAGTCTAGAGCGATTTTCTAGGTTAGCTAGCCAGCTATTGTCGTTCTTTTAACGCAACGTAACGTAAACAACACTGCTAGCTAGCCAGCTAGCCCCCGAATAGCAGCACTGCAGAAACTATTACACTCAACGGAACGACTTGATTAGTGTAGTGTCAACAACGCAGCTACTGCCAGCTAGCCTACTTCAGCAGTACTGTATCATTTTAATCATTTTAGTCAATAAGATTCTTGCTACGTAAGCTTAACTTTCTGAACATTCGAGACGTGTAGTCCACTTGTCCTTCCAATCTCCTTTGCATTAGCGTAGCCTCTTCTGTAGCCTGTCAACTATGTGTCTGTCTATCCCTGTTCTCTCCTCTCTGCACAGACCATACAAACGCTCCACACCGCGTGGCGCGCCACCCTAATCTGGTGGTCCCAGCGCGCACGACCCACGTGGAGTTCCAGGTCTCCGGTAGCCTCTGGAACTGGCGATCTGCGGCCAACAAGGCAGAGTTCATCTCAGCCTATGCCTCCCTCCAGTCCCTCGACTTCTTGGCACTGACGGAAACATGGATCACCACAGACAACACTGCTACTCCTACTGCTCTCTCTTCGTCCGCCCACGTGTTCTCGCACACCCCGAGAGCTTCTGGTCAGCGGGGTGGTGGCACCGGGATCCTCATCTCTCCCAAGTGGTCATTCTCTCTTTCTCCTCTCACCCATCGCCTCCTTTGAATTCCATGCTGTCACAGTTACCAGCCCTTTCAAGCTTAACATCCTTATCATTTATCGCCCTCCAGGTTCCCTCTGAGAGTTCATCAATGAGCTTGATACCTTGATAAGCTCCTTTCCTGAGGACGTCTCACCTCTCACAGTGCTGGGCGACTTTAACCTCCCCACGTCTACCTTTGACTCATTCCTCTCTGCCTCCTTCTTTCCACTCCTCTCCTCTTTTGACCTCATCCTCTCACCTTCCCCCTACTCACAAGGCAGGCAATACGCTCGACCTCATCTTTACTAGATGCTGTTCTTCCACTAACCTCATTGCAACTCCTCCAAGTCTCCGACCACTACCTTGTATACTTTTCCCTCTCGCTCTCATCTAACACCTCCCACACGGCCCCTACTCGGATGGTATCGCGCCGTCCCAACCTTCGCTCTCTCTCCCCCGCTACTCTCTCCTCTTCCATCCTATCATCTCTTCCCTCTGCTCATACCTTCTCCAACCTATCTCCTGATTCTGCCTCCTCAACCCTCCTCTCCTCCCTTTCTGCATCCTTTGACTCTCTATGTCCCCTATCCTCCAGGCCGGCGCGGTCCTCCCTCCCGCCCGTGGCTCGACGACTCATTGCGAGCTCACAGAACAGGGCTCCGGGCAGCTGAGCGGAAATGGAGGAAAACTCGCCTCCCTGCGGACCTGGCATCCTTTCACTCCCTCCTCTCTACATTTTCCTCCTCTGTCTCTGCTGCTAAAGCCATTTTCTACCACTCTAAATTCCAAGCATCTGCCTCTAACCCTAGGAAGCTCTTTGCCACCTTCTCCTCACTCCTGAATCCTCCTCCCCTCCCCCCTCCCTCTCTGCAGATGACTTCGTCAACCATTTTGAAAAGAAGGTCGACGACATCCGATCCTCGTTTGCTAAGTCAAACGGCACCGCTGGTTCTGCTCACACTGCCCTACCCTGTGCTCTGACCTCTTTCTCCCCTCTCTCTCCAGATGAAATCTCGCGTCTTGTGACGGCCGGCCGCCCAACAACCTGCCCGCTTGACCCTATCCCCTCCTCTCTTCTCCAGACCATTTCCGGAGACCTTCTCCCCTACCTCACCTCGCTCATCAACTCATCCCTGACCGCTGGCTACGTCCCTTCCGTCCTCAAGAGAGCGAGAGTTGCACCCCTTCTGAAAAAACCTACACTCAATCCCTCCGATGTCAACAACTACAGACCAGTATCCCTTCTTTCTTTTCTCTCCAAAACTCTTGAACGTGCCTTCCTTGGCCAGCTCTCCCGCTATCTCTCTCTGAATGACCTTCTTGATCCAAATCAGTCAGGTTTCAAGACTAGTCATTCAACTGAGACTGCTCTTCTCTGTATCACGGAGGCGCTCCGCACCGCTAAAGCTAACTCTCTCTCCTCTGCTCTCATCCTTCTAGACCTATCGGCTGCCTTCGATACTGTGAACCATCAGATCCTCCTCTCCACCCTCTCCGAGTTGGGCATCTCCGGCGCGGCCCACGCTTGGATTGCGTCCTACCTGACAGGTCGCTCCTACCAGGTGGCGTGGCGAGAATCTGTCTCCTCACCACGCGCTCTCACCACTGGTGTCCCCCAGGGCTCTGTTCTAGGCCCTCTCCTATTCTCGCTATACACCAAGTCACTTGGCTCTGTCATAACCTCACATGGTCTCTCCTATCATTGCTATGCAGACGACACACAATTAATCTTCTCCTTTCCCCCTTCTGATGACCAGGTGGCGAATCGCATCTCTGCATGTCTGGCAGACATATCAGTGTGGATGACAGATCACCACCTCAAGCTGAACCTCGGCAAGACGGAGCTGCTCTTCCTCCCGGGAAGGACTGCCCGTTCCATGATCTCGCCATCACGGTTGACAACTCCATTGTGTCCTCCTCCCAGAGCGCTAAGAACCTTGGCGTGATCCTGGACAACACCCTGTCGTTCTCAACTAACATCAAGGCGGTGGCCCGTTCCTGTAGGTTCATGCTCTACAACATCCGCAGAGTACGACCCTGCCTCACACAGGAAGCGGCGCAGGTCCTAATCCAGGCACTTGTCATCTCCCGTCTGGACTACTGCAACTCGCTGTTGGCTGGGCTCCCTGCCTGTGCCATTAAACCCCTACAACTCATCCAGAACGCCGCAGCCCGTCTGGTGTTCAACCTTCCCAAGTTCTCTCACGTCACCCCGCTCCTCCGCTCTCTCCACTGGCTTCCAGTTGAAGCTCGCATCTGCTACAAGACCATGGTGCTTGCCTACGGAGCTGTGAGGGGAACAGCACCTCAGTACCTCCAGGCTCTGATCAGGCCCTACACCCAAACAAGGGCACTGCGTTCATCCACCTCTGGCCTGCTCGCCTCCCTACCACTGAGGAAGTACAGTTCCCGCTCAGCCCAGTCAAAACTGTTCGCTGCTCTGGCCCCCAATGGTGGAACAAACTCCCTCACGACGCCAGGACAGCGGAGTCAATCACCACCTTCCGGAGACACCTGAAACCCCACCTCTTTAAGGAATACCTAGGATAGGATAAGTATTTCTTCTCAACCCCCCTTTAAGATTTAGATGCACTATTGTAAAGTGA
>NC_068430.1:76001983-76034483 GCF_023373465.1 Oncorhynchus keta
AGTGACCCCAAACTTTTGAACGATAGTGTATGTAAAGTGTGATATTGGGATGCAAACTCAACATTTGAACCTTTTCAGCTCTATATCTATAAGGCCATAACCATGTGTGTGAGGTGTATACTTTTGTTTCAAAGTAGATTTGTTTGACTACCAAGAAACACTCTGTGTGACCCTGATTTAGCCCACTGCTGTAAAAGGGTCAAACTAAAATCTCTGAAACAACTTTCCATCGCTGGATTCAGCCTTTAAAGTTTAAGATCAGAGGCTTACGACCATCCCCCCCATCTGCCATCCGCCATCCCCCATCCTCCATCTCCCCATCCCCCATCCACCACCCCCATCCGCCATCCCCCATCCACCATCCGCCATCCCCATCTGCCATCCGCCATCCCCCATCCACCATCCGCCATCCCCCATCTGCCATCCGCCATCCCCCATCCACCATCCGCCATCCCCCATCTGCCATCCACCATCCCCCATCCACCATCCGCCATCCACCATCCACCATTCGCCATCCCCCATCCACCATCCACCATCCACCATCCACCATCCGCCATCCACCATCCACCATCCGCCATTCGCCATCCACCATCCACCATCCACCATCCACCATTCGCCATCCACCATTCGCCATCCACCATCCACCATTCGCCATCCCCCCATCCACCATCCACCATCCACCATCCACCATTCCGCCATCCACCATCCACCATCGCCATCACCATCCGCCATCCACTCCATCCGCCATCCACCATCCACCATCCGCCATCCGCCATCCACCATCCACCATCCGCCATCCACCATCCGCCATCTCAACATCCACCATCTGCCATCCATCCATCCCCATCCACCATCCACCATCCGCCATCCACCATCCGCCATCCCCCATCCGCCATCCCCCATCTGCCATCCACCATCCGCCATCCCCCATTCGCCATCCCCCATCCGCCATCCACCATCCCCCATCCCCCATCCACCACATCTGCCATCCGCCATCCCCCCATCCGCCATCCTGCCATCCACCATCCCCCATCCGCCATCCCCATCCGCCATCCACCATCCCCCATCTGCCATCCCCATCCACCATCCACCATCCACCATCCACCATCCGCCATCCGCCATCCACCATCCGCCATCCACCATCCGCCATTCGCCATCCACCATCCACCATCCACTCATCCACCATCCGCCATCCACCATCCGCCATCCGCCATCCGCCATCCGCCATCCACCATCCACCATCCCCATCCACCATCCACCATCCACCATCCGCCATCCACCATCCACCATCCGCCATCCACCATCCACCATCCACCATTCGCCATCCCCATCCACCATCCACCATCCGCCATCTACCATCACCATCCACCATCTACCATTCGCCATCCACCCCATCCGCCATCCACCATCCACCATCCGCCATCCGCCATCCACCATCCACCATCCGCCATCCACCATCCGCCATCAACATCCACCATCTGCCATCCACCATCCCCATCCACCATCCGCCATCCATCCATCTGCCATCCCCATCCGCCATCTATCCCCATCCGCCATCCACCATCCGCCATCCCCCATCCACCATCCACCATCCGCCATCCACCATCCGCCATCCACCATCGCCATCCCCCCCCATCCACCATCCGCCATCCACCATCCGCCATCCCCATTCCGCCATCCACCATCCGCCATCCCCCTATCGCCGCCATCCCCATCCGCCATCCCCCATCCGCCATCCCCCATCCCCATCCCCCATCCGCCATCCCCCATTCCATCCGCCATCCCTATCCGCCATCCACCATCCCCCATCTGCCATCCACCATCTGCCCCCCATCCCCCATCCGCCATCCACCATCCCCCATCCGCCATCCCCATCCGCCATCCACCTATCCCCATCCGCCATCCCCCATCCACCATCCACCATCCACCATCCGCCATCCACCATCTGCCATCCCCATCCCCCATCCGCCATCCACCATCCGCCATCCCCATTCGCCATCCCCATTCGCCATCCCCATCCGCCATCCACCATCCCCCATCCACCATCCACCATCCGCCATCCCCCATCCGCCATCCACCATCCGCCATCCCCCATTCGCCATCCCCCATCCGCCATCCCCCATCCGCCATCCACCATCCCCCATCCACCATCCACCATCCGCAATCTGCCATCCACCATCCACCATCCGCCATCCGCCATCCGCCATCCACCATCCGCCATCCACCTATTCGCCATCCACCATCCCCCATCCACCATCCACCATCCGCAATCCCCCATTTGCCATCCACCATCCGCCATCCGCCATCCCCCATCCGCCATCCGCCATCCCCCATTTGCCATCCACCATCCGCCATCCGCCCATCCGCCATCCCCCATCCGCCATCCACCATCCGCCATCCACCATCCGCCATCCACCATCCGCCATCCACCATTCGCCATCCACCATCCCCCATCCACCATCCACCATCCGCCATCCGCCATCATCACCATCCCCATCCGCCATCCCCCCATCCGCCATCCGCCATCCCCCATCTGCCATCCACCATCCACCATTCGCCATCCACCATCCATCCATCCACCATCCGCCATCCGCCATCCACCATCCGCCATCCCCATCCGCCATCCACCATCCGCCATCATTCCACGATTCGCCATCCCCCATCCGCCATCCACCATCCGCCATCCACCATCCCCCATCGCCATCCACCATCCCCATCCACTATCCACCATCCGCCATCCACCATCCACCATCCGCCATCCACCATTCGCCATCCACCATCCCCGCATCCACTATCCACCATCCACCATCCATCCACACCATCCCCATCCACCATCCACCATTCGCCATTCGCCATCCACCATCCGCCATCCACCATCCGCCATCCACCATTCGCCATCCACCATCCCCCATCCACTATCCACCATCCGCCATCCACCATTCGCCATCCACCATCCCCCATCCACTATCCACCATCCGCCATCCACCATCCGCCATCCACCATTCGCCATCCACCATCCCCCATCCACTATCCACCATCCGCCATCCACCATCCACCATCCGCCATCCACCATTCGCCATCACCGCCATCCACCATCCACCATCTGCCATCCACCATTCGCCATCCCGCCATCCACCATCCACCATCATCCGCCATCCATCCGCCATTCGCCATCGCCATCCGCCATCCATCATCCGCCATCCACCATCCACCATTCGCCATCCGCCATCCACCATCCGCCATCCATCATCCACCATTCGCCATCCACCATCCCCATCCACCATCAGCCATCCGCCATCCGCCATCCGCCATCCACCATTCGCCATCCCCCATCCGCCATCCACCATCCACCATCCACCATCCGCCATCCACCATCCACCATTCGCCATCCACCATCCATCCCCCATCCCCATCCACCATTCGCCATCCACCATCCACCATTCGCCATCCACCATCCCCCATCCACCATTCGCCATCCCCCATCCGCCATCCACCATCCACCATCCACCATCCACCATCCACCATCCCATCGCCATCCACCATCCACCATCCACCATTCGCCATCCACCATCCCCCATCCACCATCCGCCATCCACCATCCACCATCCGCCATCCCCATCTGCCATCCACCATCCACCATCCCCCATCCACCATCCGCCATCCACCATCCGCCATCCACCATCCCACCATCCGCCATCCACCATCCGCCATCCACCATCCACCATCTGCCATCCACCATCCCCCATCCACCATCCGCCATCCACCATCCACCATCCGCCATCCCCCCATCTGCCATCCACCATCCACCATCCCCCATCTGCCATCCACCATCCACCATCCGCCATCCACCATCCACCATCCGCCATCTCCCCATCCACCATCCACCATCCGCCATCCACCATCCCACCATCCGCCATCCACCATCTGCCATCCGCCATCCGCCATCCACCATCCACCATCCGCCATCCACCATCCACCATCCGCCATCCACCATTCGCCATCCACCATCCACCATCCGCCATCCTCCATCCGCCATCCACCATCCACCATCCGCCATCCACCATCCCACCATCCGCCATCCACCATCCCACCATCCGCCATCATCCTCCATCCACCATTCGCCATCCACCATCCACCATCCGCCATCCCACCATCCGCCATCCTCCATCCACCATTCGCCATCCACCATCCGCCATCCACCATCCGCCATCCACCATCTGCCATCCGCCCATCCACCATCCACCATCCACCATTCGCCATCCACCATCCGCCATCCGCCATCCCCATCCACCATCCGCCATCCACCATCCGCCATCCCCCATCCACCATCCACCATCCGCCATCCACCATCCACCATCCGCCATCCACCATCCGCCATCCGCCCATCCACCATCCACCATCCGCCATCCATCCCCATCCGCCATCCACCATCCACCATTCGCCCATCCACCATCCACCATCCACCATCCACCATCCACCATCACCATCCCCATCCGCCATCCACCATCCGCCATCCACCATCCACCATCCGCCATCTCCCCATCCGCCATCCACCATCCACCATCCGCCATCCACCATCCACCATCCGCCATCCACCATCCACCATTCGCCATCCGCCATCCGCCATCCACCATCCACCATCCGCCATCCACCATCCCACCATCCGCCATCCACCATCCGCCATCCGCACCATCCACCATCCACCATCCGCCATCTCCCCATCTGCCATCCACCATCCGCCCATCCACCATCCACCATCCGCCATCCCCATCTGCCATCCCCACCATCCACCATCCGCCATCCACCATCCACCATCCACCATCCGCCCATTCACCATCCACCATCCGCCATCTCCCCATCCGCCATCCACCATCCGCCCATCCACCATCCACCCATCCGCCATCCACCATCCACCATCCGCCATCTCCCCATCCGCCATCCACCATCCACCATCCACCATCCACCATCCGCCATCCACCATCCCACCATCCTCCATCCACCATCCGCCATCCGCCCATCCACCATCCACCATCCGCCATCCACCATCCGCCCATCCGCCATCCACCATCCACCATCCACCATCCGCCATCCCCCATCTGCCATCCACCATCCACCATCCGCCATCCACCATCCACCATCCGCCATCCCACCATCCACCATCCGCCATCCACCATCCACCATCCACCATCCACCATCCGCCATCCACCATCCACCATCCACCATCCGCCATCCACCATCCACCATCCACCATCCCACCATCCACCATCCCCATCCGCCATCCACCATCCACCATCCACCATCCACCATCCCACCATCCACCATCCCCATCCACCATCCACCATCCCATCCATCATCCCCCATCCACCATCCACCATCCACCATCCACCATCCGCCATCCACCATCCACCATCCGCCATCCCCATCCGCCATCCACCATTCGCCATCCATCCCCCATCCGCCATCCACCATCCGCCATCCCCCATCCACCATCCACCATCCACCATCCGCCATCCACCATCTGCCATCCGCCATCCACCATCCGCCATCCACCATCCCACCATCCGCCATCCACCATCCGCCATCCACCATTCGCCATCCACCATCCACCATCCGCCATCCTCCATTCGCCATCCACCATCCACCATCCGCCATCCACCATCCCACCATCCGCCATCCACCATCCACCATCCGCCCATCCATCCACCATCCGCCATCGCCATCCCACCATCCGCCATCCTCCATCCACCATTCGCCATCCCACCATCCGCCATCCACCATCCACCATCCGCCATCCACCATCCCACCATCCGCCATCCACCATTCGCCATCCACCATCCGCCATCCACCATCCGCCATCCACCATCTGCCATCCGCCATCCACCATCCACCATCCACCATCGCCATCGCCATCCACCATCCGCCATCCGCCATCCGCCATCCCCCATCCGCCATCCACCATCCGCCATCCCCATCCACCATCCACCATCCGCCGCATCCGCCATCCACCATCCCACCATCCGCCATCCACCATCCGCCATCCGCCCATCCACCATCCACCATCCGCCATCTCCCCATCCGCCATCCACCATCCACCATTCGCCATCCACCATCCACCATCCACCATCTCCCCATCCGCCATCCACCATCCACCATCCGCCCATCCACCATCCACCATCCGCCATCTCCCCATCCGCCATCCATCCGCCATCCACCATCCGCCATCCACCATCCGCCATCCACCATCCCACCATTCGCCATCCACCATCCGCCATCCGCCCATCCACCATCCACCATCCGCCATCCACCATCCCACCATCCGCCATCCTCCATCCACCATCCGCCATCCACCATCCGCCATCCACCATCCGCCATCCACCATCTGCCATCCGCCCATCCACCATCCACCATCCACCATTCGCCATCCACCATCCACCATCCGCCATCCGCCATCCCCCATCCACCATTCGCCATCCCATCCATCCGCCATCCACCATCCACCATCCGCCATCCACCATCCCACCATCCGCCATCCTCCATCCACCATCCGCCATCCACCATCCGCCATCCACCATCCGCCATCCACCATCACCCATCCATCCATCCACCATCCACCATCCACCATCGCCATCCACCATCCATCCATCCGCCATCCGCCATCCCCATCCACCATCCGCCATCCACCAT
The DNA here is from genome assembly GCF_023373465.1 of Oncorhynchus keta. Classification (NCBI taxonomy): domain Eukaryota; kingdom Metazoa; phylum Chordata; class Actinopteri; order Salmoniformes; family Salmonidae; genus Oncorhynchus; species Oncorhynchus keta. Next base: position 76,008,668 of record NC_068430.1, read on the forward strand.
CCGCCATCCGCCCATCCACCATCCACCATCCGCCATCCACCATCCCACCATCCGCCATCCACCATCCGCCATCCGCCCATCCACCATCCACCATCCGCCATCTCCCCATCCGCCATCCACCATCCACCATTCGCCCATCCACCATCCACCATCCACCATCTCCCCATCCGCCATCCACCATCCACCATGCCATCTGCCATCCCCCCATCCACCATCCACCATCCGCCATCCCCATCCCCCATCCACCATCTGCCATCCACCATCCGCCATCCACCATCCGCCATCCACCATCCCACCATTCGCCATCCACCATCCGCCATCCGCCCATCCACCATCCACCATCCGCCATCCACCATCCACCATCCGCCATCCACCATCCGCCATCCACCATCCACCATCCACCATCCGCCATCTCCCCATCTGCCATCCACCATCCGCCATCCACCATCCACCATCCGCCATCCCCCATCTGCCATCCACCATCCACCATCACCATCCACCATCCACCATCCGCCCATCCACCATCCGCCATCCACCCCATCCGCCATCCACCATCCACCATCCACCATCCGCCATCCACCATCCATCCATCCTCCATCCACCATCCGCCATCCGCCCATCCACCATCCACCATCCGCCATCCACCATCCGCCATCCGCCATCCACCATCCACCATCCACCATCCGCCATCCCCATCTGCCATCCACCATCCACCATCCGCCCATCCACCATCCACCATCCACCATCCGCCATCCACCATCCACCATCCGCCATCCACCATCCACCATCCACCATCCACCATCCGCCATCCACCATCCACCATCCGCCATCCGCCATCCACCATCCCACCATCCACCATCCCACCATCCACCATCCACCATCCACCATCCGCCATCCACCATCCACCATCCACCATCCGCCATCCACCATCCCACCATCCACCATCCACCATCCACCATCCCCCATCTGCCATCCACCATCCACCATCCACCATCCACCATCCGCCATCCACCATCCACCATCCGCCATCTCCCCATCTGCCATCCACCATCCGCCATCCCCATCCGCCATCCACCATCCACCATCTGCCATCCACCATCCACCATCCACCATCCACCATCCGCCATCTCCCCATCCGCCATCCACCATCCGCCATCCCCCATCCGCCATCCCCCATCCGCCATCCCCCATCCGCCATCCCCATTCGCCATCCCCCATCCGCCATCCCCCCATCCCCATCCACCATCCCATCCCCCATCCACCATCCCACCATCCATCCCATCCGCCATCCCCCATTCGCCATCCCCATCCGCCATCCACCATCCGCCATCCCCCATCCGCCATCCGCCATCCCCCATCCGCCATCCCCCATTCGCCATCCCCCATCCGCCATCCCCCATTCGCCATCCCCCATCCGCCATCCACCATCTGCCATCCCCCCATCTGCCATCCCCCCATCCGCCATCCACCATCCTCCATCCCCCCATCCGCCATCCCCGTCCACAAAGCCCAAATCCTTGTCAATAATGACAAAAGTATAATGAAAACCTCCTGGAAGGTAACAGTGCTCACTGTTGCCCCTTGCAGTGGACAATTTCCACCTCATCTCCCGAAGTCCTCAAACATGGATGGACGTCAAATACTGACTCATATCACAGGTGACCTGGCTGCACACACACACACACACAGAGACTCCTACATGTACAGTATGTGCTCATACATGCACACTGTGTGTCTCTGTATTCACATCAGATCCTTGCAGGTCCTTGCACAGGGTTGCATAGTTAAACAGTATAAGTGTGTGTGTGTGTGTGTGTGTGTGTGTGTGTGTGTGTGTGTGTGTGTGTGTGTGTGTGTGTGTGTGTGTGTGTGTGTGTGTGTGTGTGTGTGTGTGTGTGTGTGTGATTGATACTGACCTGTAGTACCTTACAGCGGTCTGAAGAGCAGTCTATGTTCTCACAGGGTTGGTACATGCCCAGGGTCACACAGTTGAGTAATATCACCATTATACTGCAGCGCTCAAACCACGTAGAGGCACCAGGGTTAAGGATAATACACAGTGTAGAGAGACTGGATTAACAGAATATACAGAATGGATTAACAGGACAGAGAGGCTGGATTAACAGAACAGAGAGACTGGATTAACTGGACAGAAAGACTGGATTAACAGAATATACAGTCTGGATTAGTAGGACATACAGACTGGATTAACAGAACAGGGAGACTGGATTAACAGGACAGAGACACTGGATTAACATGTCATACAGACTGGATTAACTGGACAGAAAGACTGGATTAACAGAACATATAGACTGGATTAACAGGACATGGAGACTGGATTAACAGGACATGGAGACTGGATTTACAGGACATGGAGACTGGATTTACAGAACATACAGACTGGATTAACAGAACATACAAACTGGATTAACAGGACATACAGACTGAACCGCAGGCAACAACAGGGCCCTATAATAACACAGTAGTTAGGTGGAACCACATAGACAACAACAGGGCCCTATAATAACACAGTAGTTAGGTGGAACCACGGACAACAACAGGGCCCTATAATAACACCTTAGTAAGGTGGAACCACGTAGATAACAACAGGGCCCTATGATAACACTTTAGTTAGGTGGAACCACGGACAACAACAGGGGCCTATGATAACACTTTAGTTAGGTGGAACAACGTAGACAACAACAGGGCCCTATAATAACACTTTAGTTAGGTGGAACAACAGACAACAACAGGGCCCTATAATAGCACTTTAGTTAGGTGGAACCACGGACAACAACAGGGGCCTATGATAACACTTTAGTTAAGTGGAACCACGGACAACAACAGGGCCCTATAATAACACTTTAGTTAGGAGGAACCACGTAGATAACAACAGGGCCCTATGATAACACTTTAGTTAGGTGGAACCACGGACAACAACAGGGCCCTATGATAACACTTTAGTTAGGAGGAACCACGTAGATAACAACAGGGCCCTATGATAACACTTTAGTTAGGTGGAACCACGGACAACAACAGGGCCCTATGATAACACTTTAGTTAGGAGGAACCACGTAGATAACAACAGGGCCCTATGATAACACTTTAGTTAGGAGGAACCACGTAGATAACAACAGGGCCCTATGATAACACTTTAGTTAGGTGGAACCACATAGACAACAACAGGGCCCTATGATAACACTTTAGTTAGGTGGAACAACGGACAACAACAGGGCCCTATAATAACACTTTAGTTAGGTGGAACAACGTAGATAACAACAGGGCCCTATAACAACACTTTAGTTAGGTGGAACAACGCAGACAACAACAGGGCCCTATAATAACACTTTAGTTAGGTGGAACAACGTAGACAACAACAGGGCCCTATAATAACACTTTAGTTAGGTGGAACCACGGACAACAACAGGGCCCTATAATAACACTTTAGTTAGGTGGAACAACGTAGACAACAACAGGGCCCTATAATAACACTTTAGTTAGGTGGAACAACGCAGACAACAACAGGGCCCTATAATAACACTTTAGTTAGGTGGAACAACGTAGACAACAACAGGGCCCTATGATAACACTTTAGTTAAGTGGAACCACGGACAACAACAGGGCCCTATGATAACACTTTAGTTAGGTGGAACCACATAGACAACAACAGGGCCCTATGATAACACTTTAGTTAGGTGGAACAACGCAGACAACAACAGGGCCCTATAATAACACTTTAGTTAGGTGGAACAACGTAGACAACAACAGGGCCCTATAATAACACTTTAGTTAGGTGGAACAACGTAGACAACAACAGGGCCCTATGATAACACTTTAGTTAGGTGGAACAACGTAGACAACAACAGGGCCCTATAATAACACTTTAGTTAGGTGGAACAACGTAGACAACAACAGGGCCCTATGATAACACTTTAGTTAGGTGGAAACATTGACAACAACAGAGCCCTATGATAACACTTTAGTTAGGTGGAACAACGTAGATAACAACAGGGCCCTATGATAACACTTTAGTTAGGTGGAACAACGCAGACAACAACAGGGCCCTATGATAACACTTTAGTTAGGTGGAACAACGTACAACAACAGGGCCCTATAATAACACTTTAGTTAGGTGGAACAAAGCAGACAACAACAAGGCCCTATGATAACACTTTAGTTAGGTGGAACAACGTAGACAACAACAGGGCCCTATAATAACACTTTAGTTAGGTGGAACAACGTAGACAACAACAGGGCCCTATGATAACACTTTAGTTAGGTGGAACCACGGACAACAACAGGGCCCTATAATAACACTTTAGTTAGGTGGAACAACGTAGACAACAACAGGGCCCTATGATAACACTTTAGTTAGGTGGAACCACGGACAACAACAGGGCCCTATAATAACACTTTAGTTAGGTGGAACAACGCAGACAACAACAGGGCCCTATGATAACACTTTAGTTAAGTGGAACCACGGACAACAACAGGGCCCTATAATAACACTTTAGTTAGGTGGAACAACGTAGACAACAACAGGGCCCTATGATAACACTTTAGTTAGGTGGAACAACGCAGACAACAACAGGGCCCTATGATAACACTTTAGTTAGGTGGTGGACAACAACAGGGCCCTATAATAACACTTTAGTTAGGTGGAACAACGGACAACAACAGGGCCCTATAATAACACTTTAGTTAGGTGGAACCACGGACAACAACAGGGCCCTATAATAACACTTTAGTTAGGTGGAACAACGTAGACAACAACAGGGCCCTATAATAACACTTTAGTTAGGTGGAACAACGTAGACAACAACAGGGCCCTATAATAACACTTTAGTTAGGTGGAACAACGTACAACAACAGGGCCCTATGATAACACTTTAGTTAGGTGGAACAACGTAGACAACAACAGGGCCCTATAATAACACTTTAGTTAGGTGGAACAACGTAGACAACAACAGGGCCCTATAATAACACTTTAGTTAGGTGGAACCACGGACAACAACAGGGCCCTATAATAACACTTTAGTTAGGTGGAACAACGTAGACAACAACAGGGCCCTATAATAACACTTTAGTTAGGTGGAACAACGTAGACAACAACAGGGCCCTATGATAACACTTTAGTTAGGTGGAACCACGGACAACAACAGGGCCCTATGATAACACTTTAGTTAGGTGGAACCACGGACAACAACAGGGCCCTATAATAACACTTTAGTTAGGTGGAACAACGTAGACAACAACAGGGCCCTATAATAACACTTTAGTTAGGTGGAACAACGTAGACAACAACAGGGCCCTATGATAACACTTTAGTTAAGTGGAACCACAGACAACAACAGGGCCCTATAATAACACTTTAGTTAGGTGGAACAACGTAGACAACAACAGGGCCCTATGATAACACATTAGTTAGGTGGAACCACAGACAACAACAGGGCCCTATAATAACACTTTAGTTAGGTGGAACAACGTAGATAACAACAGGGGCCTATGATAACACTTTAGTTAGGTGGAACAACGTAGACAACAACAGGGCCCTATAATAACACTTTAGTTAGGTGGAACAACGTAGACAACAACAGGGCCCTATAATAACACTTTAGTTAGGTGGAACAACGCAGACAACAACAGGGCCCTATAATAACACTTTAGTTAGGTGGAACAACGTAGACAACAACAGGGCCCTATAATAACACTTTAGTTAGGTGGAACAACAGACAACAACAGGGCCCTATAATAACACTTTAGTTAGGTGGAACAACGTACAACAACAGGGCCCTATAATAGCACTTTAGTTAGGTGGAACCACGGACAACAACAGGGGCCTATGATAACACTTTAGTTAGGTGGAACCACGGACAACAACAGGGCCCTATGATAACACTTTAGTTAGGAGGAACCACGTAGATAACAACAGGGCCCTATGATAACACTTTAGTTAGGTGGAACCACGGACAACAACAGGGCCCTATGATAACACTTTAGTTAGGAGGAACCACGTAGATAACAACAGGGCCCTATGATAACACTTTAGTTAGGAGGAACCACGTAGATAACAACAGGGCCCTATGATAACACTTTAGTTAGGTGGAACCACATAGACAACAACAGGGCCCTATGATAACACTTTAGTTAGGTGGAACCACGGACAACAACAGGGCCCTATAATAACACTTTAGTTAGGTGGAACAACGTAGACAACAACAGGGCCCTATAATAACACTTTAGTTAGGTGGAACAACGTAGACAACAACAGGGCCCTATGATAACACTTTAGTTAAGTGGAACCACAGACAACAACAGGGCCCTATAATAACACTTTAGTTAGGTGGAACAACGTAGACAACAACAGGGCCCTATGATAACACATTAGTTAGGTGGAACCACAGACAACAACAGGGCCCTATAATAACACTTTAGTTAGGTGGAACAACGTAGATAACAACAGGGGCCTATGATAACACTTTAGTTAGGTGGAACAACGTAGACAACAACAGGGCCCTATAATAACACTTTAGTTAGGTGGAACAACGCAGACAACAACAGGGCCCTATAATAACACTTTAGTTAGGTGGAACAACGTAGACAACAACAGGGCCCTATAATAACACTTTAGTTAGGTGGAACAACATAGACAACAACAGGGCCCTATAATAACACTTTAGTTAGGTGGAACAACAGACAACAACAGGGCCCTATAATAACACTTTAGTTAGGTGGAACAACGTACAACAACAGGGCCCTATAATAGCACTTTAGTTAGGTGGAACCACGGACAACAACAGGGGCCTATGATAACACTTTAGTTACGAGGAACCACGTAGATAACAACAGGGCCCTATGATAACACTTTAGTTAGGAGGAACCACGTAGATAACAACAGGGCCCTATGATAACACTTTAGTTAGGTGGAACAACGGACAACAACAGGGCCCTATAATAACACTTTAGTTAGGTGGAACAACGTAGATAACAACAGGGCCCTATAATAACACATTAGTTAGGTGGAACAACGTAGACAACAACAGGGCCCTATGATAACACTTTAGTTAGGTGGAACAACGCAGACAACAACAGGGCCCTATAATAACACTTTAGTTAGGTGGAACAACGTAGACAACAACAGGGCCCTATAATAACACTTTAGTTAGGTGGAACAACGTAGACAACAACAGGGCCCTATAATAACACTTTAGTTAGGTGGAACAACGCAGACAACAACAGGGCCCTATGATAACACTTTAGTTAGGTGGAACAACGCAGACAACAACAGGGCCCTATAATAACACTTTAGTTAGGTGGAACAACGCAGACAACAACAGGGCCCTATGATAACACTTTAGTTAGGTGGAACAACGCAGACAACAACAGGGCCCTATGATAACACTTTAGTTAGGTGGAACAACGTACAATAACAGGGCCCTATAATAACACTTTAGTTAGGTGGAACAAAGCAGACAACAACAGGGCCCTATGATAACACTTTAGTTAGGTGGAACAACGTAGACAACAACAGGGCCCTATAATAACACTTTAGTTAGGTGGAACAACGTAGACAACAACAGGGCCCTATGATAACACTTTAGTTAGGTGGAACCACGGACAACAACAGGGCCCTATAATAACACTTTAGTTAGGTGGAACAACGTAGACAACAACAGGGCCCTATGATAACACTTTAGTTAGGTGGAACCACGGACAACAACAGGGCCCTATAATAACACTTTAGTTAGGTGGAACAACGCAGACAACAACAGGGCCCTATGATAACACTTTAGTTAAGTGGAACCACGGACAACAACAGGGCCCTATAATAACACTTTAGTTAGGTGGAACAACGTAGACAACAACAGGGCCCTATGATAACACTTTAGTTAGGTGGAACAACGCAGACAACAACAGGGCCCTATGATAACACTTTAGTTAGGTGGAACCACGGACAACAACAGGGCCCTATAATAACACTTTAGTTAGGTGGAACAACGGACAACAACAGGGCCCTATAATAACACTTTAGTTAGGTGGAACCACGGACAACAACAGGGCCCTATAATAACACTTTAGTTAGGTGGAACAACGTAGACAACAACAGGGCCCTATAATAACACTTTAGTTAGGTGGAACAACGTAGACAACAACAGGGCCCTATAATAACACTTTAGTTAGGTGGAACAACGTACAACAACAGGGCCCTATGATAACACTTTAGTTAGGTGGAACAACGTAGACAACAACAGGGCCCTATGATAACACTTTAGTTAGGTGGAACCACGGACAACAACAGGGCCCTATGATAACACTTTAGTTAGGTGGAACAACGTAGACAACAACAGGGCCCTATGATAACACTTTAGTTAGGTGGAACCACGGACAACAACAGGGCCCTATGATAACACTTTAGTTAGGTGGAACCACGTAGATAACAACAGGGCCCTATGATAACACTTTAGTTAGGTGGAACCACGGACAACAACAGGGCCCTATGATAACACTTTAGTTAGGTGGAACCACGGACAACAACAGGGCCCTATGATAACACTTTAGTTAGGTGGAACCACGGACAACAACAGGGCCCTATAATAACACTTTAGTTAGGTGGAACAACGTAGACAACAACAGGGCCCTATAATAACACTTTAGTTAGGTGGAACCACGGACAACAACAGGGCCCTATAATAACACTTTAGTTAGGTGGAACAACGTAGACAACAACAGGGCCCTATAATAACACTTTAGTTAGGTGGAACAACGTAGACAACAACAGGGCCCTATGATAACACTTTAGTTAAGTGGAACCACAGACAACAACAGGGCCCTATAATAACACTTTAGTTAGGTGGAACAACGTAGACAACAACAGGGCCCTATGATAACACATTAGTTAGGTGGAACCACAGACAACAACAGGGCCCTATAATAACACTTTAGTAAGGTGGAACAACGTAGACAACAACAGGGCCCTATAATAACACTTTAGTTTGGTGGAACCACATAGACAACAACAGGGCCCTATAATAACACTTTAGTTAGGTGGAACAACGTAGATAACAACAGGGCCCTATAATAACACTTTAGTTAGGTGGAACAACGTAGATAACAACAGGGGCCTATAATAACACTTTGGGTATGTGGAACCACGGACAACAACAGGGCCCTATAATAACACTTTAGTTAGGTGGAACCACGTAGACAAGAACAGGGCCCTATAATAACACTTTGGGTATGTGGAGGGAGAGAGAGAGAGAAAGAGAGAGAGCGAGAGAGAGAGAGAGAGAGAGAGAGAGAGAGAGAGAGAGAGAGAGAGTGAGAGAGAGAGAGAGAGAGAGAGAGAGAGAGGGAGGGGGAGGGAGGGAGGGAGGGAGGGAGGGAGGGAGGGAGGGAGGGAGGGAGGGAGGGAGGGAGGGAGGGAGGGAGGGTGAGATAGAAAGAGGGATAGGGAGACAGAGAGAGAGAGAGACAGAGAGAGAGCGAGATAGAAAGAGGGATAGGGAGACAGAGAGAGAGAGAGACAGAGAGAGAGCGAGATAGAAAGAGGGATAGGGAGACAGAGAGAGAGAGAGACAGAGAGAGAGAGAGATAGAAAGAGGGATATGGAGACAGAGAGAGAGAGACAGAGAGAGAGAGAGACAGAGAGAGATAGAAAGAGGGATAGGGAGACAGAGAGAGAAATCCAGACGTATAAAAAAGAACAGCAAGAGAATCACAAGAAAGAAACTTCCCAGCAGTTCTTTGAAGTGTGACAGTGAGATATTGAATATAAGTCCCAAATGGCATCCTATTCCCTATATATTTCACTGGTCAAAAGAAGTGCACACTGCAGAGAATAGGGTGCCATTTGGGAAGCATCCATTGAATATGCATTGTGTCGTTGAGGGGCTGTGGATGAATACAAACACTAAAAGAGGTATTTAATAGTCCAGCGGGCCAAATCACCCTCTGGGGGATTAATTAATACAAAAGGCTCTGCTCAACTGCAACTCTGGTCTCCATCGCTGCCGGAACTACTTCCAACACTTCAGGGGGAATGGAGTTTAAAACACAGAGGGGGAGGAAAGAGGGGGAAATAAATGACTTCTATGACTTCTGTAGGATAGAAAAAACATGCTCTTTTCTTTTCATTTCATTTTCTATACCTCTCACATTCTCATATAAAAAGGAGGAGGAGAAGTACTGGCAATTAAGTAATATACAATACAATGACAAATCCTTTCTTCAGATTTATGAGCAGCCCAAAGTCCCATATTAACCTGTTCATTACCATGAATGGATGATTTGTTTGGACATCTGAAGTACATTTAATAGGCTTTTGAAATTAGGATCGTGGCCACAACATTACTGGAATCCTGGGCTTACAATAGAAGAATCATGTGTATTTCATGAGTAGAATCCTGTGTATTACATCTGTAGAATCCTGTGTATTACATTAGTAAATCCTGTGTATTACATCAGTAGAATCATGTGTATTACATTAGTAAAATCCTGTGTATTACATCAGTAGAATCCTGTGTATTACATTAGTAAAATCCTTTGTATTACATCAGCTGAATCCTGTGTATTACATCAGTAGAATCATGTGTATTACATTAGTAAAATCCTGTGTATTACTTCAGTAGAATCCTGTGTATTACATTTTTTATTTTATTTTACCTTTATTTAACTAGGCAAGTCAGTTAAGAACAAATTCTTATTTTCAATGATGGCCTAGGAACAGTGGGTTAACTGCCTGTTCAGGGGCAGAACGACAGATTTGTACCTTGTACCTTGTCAGCTTCGGTTACTAGTCCAACACTCTACCCACTAGGCTACCTGCCGCCCCATCAGTAGAATCCTGTGTATTACATCAGTAGAATCCTGTGTATTACCTCAGTAGAATCATGTGTATTACATCAGTAGAATCCTGTGTATTACATCAGTAGAATCCTTTGTATTACATCTGTAGAATCCTGTGTATTACCTCAGTAGAATCCTGTGTATTACCTTAGTAGAATCCTGTGTATTACATTAGTAGAATCCTGTGTATTACATCAGTAGAATCCTGTGTATTACATCAGTAGAATCCTGTGTATTACCTCAGTAGAATCCTGTGTATTACATCAGTAGAATCCTGTGTATTACATCAGTAGAATCCTGTGTATTACCTCAGTAGAATCCTGTGTATTACCTCAATAGAATCCTGTGTATTACATCAGTAGAATCCTGTGTATTACATCAGTAGAATCCTTTGTATTACATCAGTAGAATCCTGTGTATTACCTCAGTAGAATCCTGTGTATTACCTCAATAGAATCCTGTGTATTACATCAGTAGAATCCTGTGTATTACATCAGTAGAATCCTTTGTATCACATCAGTAGAATCCAGTGTATTACCTCAGTAGATTCCTGTGTATTACTTCAGTAGAGTCCTGTGTATTACATCAGTAGAATCCTGTATTACATCAGTAGAATCCTGTATTACATCAATAGAATCCTGTATTACATCAGTAGAATCCTGTATTACCTCAGTAGAATCCTGTGTAGAATCCTGTATTACTTACTTGATGTTCACCGTACCTGAATCCTCACTGTCCTTCCTATTCTAAAAGTCTAGATGTTCTATACATGCATTACTATGGATAAAGACAGACAATGTGCAACACACATACACACACGAATGAACGCACATGCGCACAAAGCACACTCACACATTTAAATTAATAACTTGAAGCTATTAATGGTATTTACAGGGAAATATTCAGAGTTCTGAAGAACACGTTTCATTAATATCACAACAGATCTATAATACAGTACCATGTATCACAACAGATCCATAATACAGTACCATGTATCACAACAGATCCATAATACAGTACCATGTATCACAACAGATCCATAATACAGTACCATGTATCACAACAGATCTATAATACAGTACAATGTAACACAACAGATCCATAATACAGTACCATGTATCACAACAGATCTATAATACAGTACAATGTATCACAACAGATCTAATACAGTACAATGTATCACAACAGATCTATAATACAGTACAATGTATCACAACAGATCCCTAATACAGTACCATGTATCACAACAGATCTATAATACAGTACCATGTATCACAACAGATCTAATACAGTACAATGTAACACAACAGATCTAATACAGTACAATGTATCACAACAGATCTATAATACAATACATTGTAACACAACAGATCTATAATACAATACAATGTAACACAACAGATCTAATACAGTACAATGTATCACAACAGATCTATAATACAGTACAATGTATCACAACAGATCTATAATACAGTACCATGTATCACAACAGATCTAATACAGTACAATGTAACACAACAGATCTATAATACAGTACAATGTAACACAACAGATCTAATACAGTACAATGTAACACAACAGATCTATAATACAATACAATGTAACACAACAGATCTAATACAGTACAATGTAACACAACAGATCTAATACAGTACCATGTATCACAACAGATCTATAATACAATACAATGTAACACAACAGATCTAATACAGTACAATGTATCACAACAGATCTATAATACAGTACAATATAACACAACGGATCTATAATACAGTACAATGTAACACAACAGATCTATAATACAATACAATGTAACACAACAGATCTATAATACAGTACAATGTAACACAACGGATCTATAATACAGTACAATGTAACACAACAGATCTATAATACAATACAATGTAACACAACAGATCTAATACAGTACAATGTATCACAACAGATCTATAATACAGTACAATGTAACACAAAGGATCTATAATACAGTACAATGTAACACAACAGATCTATAATACAATACAATGTAACACAACAGATCTATAATACAGTACAATGTAACACAACGGATCTATAATACAGTACAATGTAACACAACAGATCTATGATACAGTACAATGTAACACAACAGATCTATAATACAATACAATGTAACACAACAGATCTATAATACAGTACAATGTAACACAACAGATCTAATACAGTACAATGTATCACAACAGATCTATAATACAATACAATGTAACACAACAGATCTATAATACAATACAATGTAACACAACAGATCTATAATACAGTACAATGTAACACAACAGATCTAATACAATACAATGTAACACAACAGATCTATAATACAATACAATGTAACACAACAGATCTAATACAGTACAATGTATCACAACAGATCTAATACAGTACAATGTATCACAACAGATCTATAATACAGTACAATGTAACACAACAGATCTATAATACAGTACAATGTAACACAACAGATCTAATACAGTACAATGTATCACAACAGATCTATAATACAGTACAATGTAACACAACAGATCTAATACAATACAATGTAACACAACAGATCTATAATACAGTACAATGTAACACAACAGATCTATAATACAGTACAATGTAACACAACAGATCTAATACAGTACAATGTATCACAACAGATCTAATACAATACAATGTAACACAACAGATCTATAATACAGTACAATGTAACACAACAGATCTAATACAATACAATGTAACACAACAGATCTATAATACAATACAATGTAACACAACAGATCTAATACAGTACAATATAACACAACAGATCTATAATACAATACAATGTAACACAACAGATCTATAATACAATACAATGTAACACAACAGATCTATAATACAGTACAATGTATCACAACAGATCTATAATACAGTACAATGTAACACAACGGATCTAATACAGTACAATGTATCACAACAGATCTATAATACAATACAATGTAACACAACAGATCTATAATACAATACAATGTAACACAACAGATCTAATACAGTACCATGTATCACAACAGATCTAATACAGTACAATGTATCACAACAGATCTATAATACAGTACAATGTAACACAACGGATCTATAATACAGTACAATGTAACACAACAGATCTATAATACAATACAATGTAACACAACAGATCTAATACAGTACCATGTATCACAACAGATCTAATACAGTACAATGTATCACAACAGATCTATAATACAGTACAATGTAACACAACAGATCTAATACAATACAATGTAACACAACAGATCTAATACAATACAATGTAACACAACAGATCTAATACAATACAATGTAACACAACAGATCTAATACAATACAATGTAACACAACAGATCTAATACAATACAATGTAACACAACAGATCTATAATACAATACAATGTATCACAACAGATCTATAATACAGTACAATGTAACACAACAGATCTAATACAGTACAATGTATCACAACAGATCTATAATACAGTACAATGTAACACAACAGATCTATAATACAATACAATGTAACACAACAGATCTAATACAGTACAATGTATCACAACAGATCTATAATACAGTACAATGTAACACAACAGATCTAATACAGTACAATGTATCACAACAGATCTAATACAGTACAATGTATCACAACAGATCTATAATACAATACAATGTAACACAACAGATCTAATACAATACAATGTATCACAACAGATCTATAATACAGTACAATGTAACACAACAGATCTAATACAGTACAATGTAACACAACAGATCTAATACAGTACAATGTAACACAACAGATCTAATACAATACAATGTAACACAACAGATCTATAATACAGTACAATGTAACACAACAGATCTATAATACAGTACAATGTATCACAACAGATCTATAATACAGTACAATGTAACACAACAGATCTATAATACAGTACAATGTAACACAACAGATCTATAATACAGTACAATGTATCACAACAGATCTATAATACAGTACAATGTATCACAACAGATCTATAATACAGTACAATGTATCACAACAGATCTATAATACAATACAATGTATCACAACAGATCTATAATACAGTACCATGTATCACAACAGATCTAATACAGTACAATGTAACACAACAGATCTATAATACAGTACAATGTAACACAACAGATCTAATACAGTACAATGTATCACAACAGATCTAATACAGTACCATGTATCACAACAGATCTAATACAGTACAATGTAACACAACAGATCTAATACAGTACAATGTAACACAACAGATCTATAATACAATACAATGTATCACAACAGATCTATAATACAGTACAATGTAACACAACAGATCTAATACAATACAATGTAACACAACAGATCTATAATGTACAATGTAACACAACAGATCTAATATAATACAGATCTATAATACAGTACAATGTAACACAACAGATCTATAATACAATACAATGTAACACAACAGATCTATAATACAGTACAATGTAACACAACAGATCAACAGATCTATAATACAGTACAATGTATCACAACAGATCTATAATACAGTACAATGTATCACAACAGATATAATACAGTACAATGTAACACAACAGATCTAATACAGTACAATGTAACACAACAGATCTAATACAGTACAATGTAACACAACAGATCTATAATACAGTACAATGTAACACAACAGATCTAATACAGTACAATGTAACACAACAGATCTATAATACAGTACAATGTATCACAACAGATCTATAAT
The DNA here is from genome assembly GCF_023373465.1 of Oncorhynchus keta. Taxonomy (NCBI): domain Eukaryota; kingdom Metazoa; phylum Chordata; class Actinopteri; order Salmoniformes; family Salmonidae; genus Oncorhynchus; species Oncorhynchus keta. Next base: position 76,024,326 of record NC_068430.1, read on the forward strand.
ACAGTACAATGTAACACAACAGATCTATAATACAATACAATGTATCACAACAGATCTAATACAGTACAATGTAACACAACAGATCTAATACAGTACAATGTAACACAACAGATCTATAATACAGTACAATGTAACACAACAGATCTATAATACAGTACAATGTAACACAACAGATCTATAATACAGTACAATGTAACACAACAGATCTATAATACAGTACAATGTAACACAACAGATCTATAATACAGTACAATGTAACACAACAGATCTATAATACAGTACAATGTAACACAACAGATCTAATACAATACAATGTATCACAACAGATCTATAATACAGTACAATGTAACACAACAGATCTATAATACAGTACAATGTATCACAACAGATCTATAATACAAGTACAATGTATCACAACAGATCTAATAATACAATGTATCACAACAGATCTATAATACAGTACAATGTAACACAACAGATCTAATACAGTACAATGTAACACAACAGATCTAATACAGTACAATGTAACACAACAGATCTAATAATACAATGTCACAACAATAACACAACAGATCTATAATACAGTACAATGTATCACAACAGATCTATAATACAGTACAATGTAACACAACAGATCTATAATACAGTACAATGTAACACAACAGATCTATAATACAGTACAATGTAACACAACAGATCTATAATACATACAATGTACATACAGTACAATGTAACAGATCTATAATACAATGTATCACAACAGATCTATAATACAGTACAATGTAACACAACAGATCTAATAATACAATGTACAATGTAACACAACAGATCTATAATACAATACAATGTATCACAACAGATCTAATACAGTACAATGTATCACAACAGATCTAATACAGTACAATGTAACACAACAGATCTAATACAGTACAATGTAACACAACAGATCTATAATACAGTACAATGTAACACAACAGATCTCACAACAGATAATACAGTACAATGTAACACAACAGATCTAATATAATATCTATAATACAGTACAATGTAACACAACAGATCTATAATACAGTACAATGTAACACAACAGATCTATAATACAGTACAATGTAACACAACAGATCTATAATACAGTACAATGTAACACAACAGATCTAATACAGTACAATGTAACACAACAGATCTAATAATACAATGTACAATGTACAATGTAACACAACAGATCTATAATACAGTACAATGTATCACAACAGATCTATAATACAATACAATGTATCACAACAGATCTAATACAGTACAATGTATCACAACAGATCTATAATACAGTACAATGTAACACAACAGATCTAATACACAACAGATCTAATACAGTACAATGTAACACAACAGATCTATAATATACAATGTAACACAACAGATCTAATACAGTACAATGTAACACAACAGATCTATAATACAATACAATGTAACACAACAGATCTAATACAATACAATGTAACACAACAGATCTATCTACATACAATGTAACACAACAGATCTATAATACAATACAATGTAACACAACAGATCTATAATAATACAATGTAACACAACAGATCTAATACAGTACAATGTAACACAACAGATCTATAATACAATACAATGTAACACAACAGATCTATAATACAATACAATGTAACACAACAGATCTATAATACAGTACAATGTAACACAACAGATCTATAATACAGTACAATGTATCACAACAGATCTATAATACAGTACAATGTAACACAACAGATCTATAATACAATACAATGTAACACAACAGATCTAATACAGTACAATGTATCACAACAGATCTATAATACAATACAATGTAACACAACAGATCTATAATACAGTACAATGTAACACAACAGATCTATAATACAATACAATGTAACACAACAGATCTATAATACAATACAATGTAACACAACAGATCTATAATACAATGCAATGTATCACAACAGATCTATAATACAATACAATGTATCACAACAGATCTATAATACAGTACAATGTAACACAACAGATCTAATACAGTACAATGTAACACAACAGATCTAATACAGTACCATGTATCACAACAGATCTATAATACAATACAATGTATCACAACAGATCTATAATACAGGACAATGTAACACAACAGATCTAATACAGTACAATGTAACACAACAGATCTAATACAGTACCATGTATCACAACAGATCTATAATACAATACAATGTATCACAACAGATCTATAATACAGTACAATGTAACACAACAGATCTAATACAGTACAATGTAACACAACAGATCTAATACAGTACAATGTAACACAACAGATCTATAATACAATACAATGTAACACAACAGATCTAATACAGTACAATGTAACACAACAGATCTAATACAGTACAATGTAACACAACAGATCTATAATACAGTACAATGTATCACAGCAGATCTATAATACAGTACAATGTAACACAACAGATCTAATACAGTACAATGTAACACAACAGATCTATAATACAATACAATGTAACACAACAGATCTAATACAGTACCATGTATCACAACAGATCTATAATACAGTACAATGTATCACAGCAGATCTATAATACAGTACAATGTAACACAACAGATCTAATACAGTACAATGTAACACAACAGATCTATAATATAATACAATGTAACACAACAGATCTATAATAAAGTAGAATGAGGATCAAGAGGGGAAAGAATAGTTTTCTTCTCTTTCTCCCTCGTCACCCTCTCTCTCCCCCTTTCCCCTTATTCCTGTCTCTCCTTCTGCATTCCCCTTCCCATTCTCTCTCCTCATAGTCTTCTCTGTCCCCACCCACCCATCACCATCACTCTTCTACTTAATAGGTATAGGATATATGATATGCCAGCCATTTTTACAAAGCTGGTCCAGCTCTATGCAGTAATGAGCACTTCGATTATCCCAAGCTGTCACAGCCCCTAGTGCAAATCACCAGGCTATCATCCTTCAAGCTGCTATGTAGTTGGAGATGATATAGATACAGGGAAATAACTTCCTGGAAATAACTGTAACGTTAGTACATTTAGAACCAGCGACTTAATATTTCTCTCAACGTCAGTGAAAATGAAGGACTTGAGCCTGCAAGCTGATGGTATACAGGGATAATCTACAGTGGGGCAAAAAAGTGTTTAGTCAGCCACCAATTGTGCAAGTTCTCCCACTTAAAAAGATAAGAGAGGCCTGTAATTTTCATCATCGGTACACTTCAACTATGACAGACAAAATTAGGAAAAAAAATCCAGAAAATCACATTGTAGGATTTTTAATGAATTCAGATATTAAGTATACCACCTGCAATCCAGCACAAAAAGGCTTGTGTCTAAGTGTTGGTATTGCTGAGGTATTGCAGGAGGAAGAAAGGGCATAGAGATGTAGCTTTGCGATCAGTTATACCTTGAAATAACAATACCACAATACTCCATTAGAAACAAAACCAACATATTAAGACTTATACCATACCACCTGCAGACTACAAGGCTGGGAGGTGTATGAAGCATTGATATTGGTGAGGTAAAAGTGGAGGGAAGGAGAGAAGGGTGTGTAGTTTAGCTTTGTGATCAAGCAAGCCAGCGGTAGATATCCCAGGTCCTGGAGGGCCGCAGGCGCTTCATATTATTGTTTTAACCCACCTGGAACACCAGCTGTGTTGAAGTTAGCCGATCACTGAACTAATCATTTAGCTCAGTTGGTCCGGTTGCCTCCAGGAACAGGGTTACAGACACCTGAAGTAGGCCTTGAAAGCACAATACCACAGGACTCCATTAAAAACCAAAACATATGGTATCATACCACCTGCAGACTAAGAGAAGCTTGCAGACGGTATTGACATTGGTGGTACAGGGTGGTACAGGGTGGTACAGGCTGGTACAGGGTGGTACAGGCTGGTACAGGGTGGTACAGGCTGGTACAGGGTGGTACAGGGTGGTACAGGGTGGTACAGGCTGGTACAGGGTGGTACAGGCTGGTACAGGGTGGTACAGGGTGGTACAGGGTGGTACAGGGTGGTACAGGGTGGTACAGGGTGGTACAGGCTGGTACAGGGTGGTACAGGGTGGTACCGGGTGGTACAGGCTGGTACAGGCTGGTACCGGGTGGTACAGGCTGGTACAGGGTGGTACAGGCTGGTTCAGGCTGGTACCGGGTGGTACAGGGTGGTACAGGGTGGTACAGGCTGGTACACAGTGGTACAGGGTGGTACAGGGTGGTACAGGCTGGTACAGGGTGGTACAGTCAGGTACAGGGTGGTACAGGCTGGTACAGGGTGGTACAGGCTGGTACAGGGTGGTACAGAGTGGTACAGGCTGGTACAGGGTGGTACAGGGTGGTACAGTCAGGTACAGGGTGGTACAGGCTGGTACAGGGTGGTACAGGCTGGTACAGGGGGGTACAGGGTGGTACAGTCAGGTACAGGGTGGTACAGGTCAGGTACAGGGTGGTACAGGCTGGTACAGGTTGGTACAGGCTGGTAGAGGCTGGTAGAGGCTGGTACAGGGTGGTACAGAGTGGTACAGGCTGGTACATCCTGGTACAGGGTGGTACAGGCTGGTACAGGTTGGTACAGGCTGGTACAGGGTGGTACAGGCTGGTACATCCTGGTACAGGGTGGTACAGGCTGGTAGAGGCTGGTACATGCTGGTACAGTGTGGTACAGGCTGGTACAGGTTGGTACAGGGTGGAACAGGGTGGAACAGGGTGGTACAGGCTGGTACGGGGTGGTACAGGCTGGTACAGGCTGGTACAGGCTGGTACAGGCTGGTAGAGGCTGGTACATGCTGGTACAGGGTGGTACAGGGTGGTACAGGGTGGTACAGGGTGGTACAGGGTGGTACAGGCTGGTACAGGGTGGTACTGGGTGGTACAGGCTGGTACAGTGTGATACAGGCTGGTACAGTGTGGTACAGGCTGGTACAGGCTGGTACAGTGTGGTACAGGCTGGTACATGGTGGTACCGGGTGGTACAGGCTGGTACAGAGTGGTACAGGCTGGTACATGGTGGTACAGGCTGGTACAGTGTGGTACAGGCTGGTACAGTGTGGTACAGGCTGGTACAGGGTGGTACGGGGTGGTACAGGCTGGTACAGAGTGGTACAGGCTGGTACATGGTGGTACATGGTGGTGCATGGTGGTACATGGTGGTACAGGGTGGTACAGGCTGGTACAGAGTGGTACAGGCTGGTACAGGCTGGTACAGTGTGGTACAGGCTGGTACAGTGTGGTACAGGGTGGTACAGGCTGGTACAGAGTGGTACAGGCTGGTACAGAGTGGTACAGGCTGGTACAGGCTGGTACAGGGTGTGGAGAGGAGGGCATAGAAGTTCCAGCTGGGGGTAGATTACTTTTTAATATATATCAGCATGTCTGCACTTTGAGTTTTACTCAATCTCTCTCTCCCTCTTTCTCTCTCCCTCTCTTTTATTGTTTCCAAAGAGACAGAAGAAACATCAATGCCCTCTGATCGCCATGGCAACCCATCAACTATTAAGTAAAGCTAATTCCGTTACGTCTGTGTGTGTGTGTGTGTTAGAGAGAGAGCGACTGTATCTAATGCTGGGCCCAAGGGAGTATGAAATATGCTTCGATGTCATTAGCTGTCCTCTGTAGAGCCAGCATATCTTCCTACACATCCCAAATGGCAGCCTATTCCCTATTCAGTGCACTAGTTTTGACTAGGGCCCATAGGGATCTGGTCAAAAGTAATGCACTATGTAGGGCATAGGGTGTCATTTGGGAGGCAAGCCTCATCTCTTCTCATTCACATTGGCAGCAACTCATTTTCTTTCCACCATTTTGGATGGCTCAAAATGGCTGCCAAGTATCTGCATGATTCTATGAGAATGATATGTAATGTCTTGTCAATATGAATGATATGTAAGGTCTTGTCAATATGAATGATATGTAATGTCTTGTCAATATGAATGATATGTAATGGCTTGTCAATATGAATGATATGTAAGGTCTTGTCAATATGAATGATATGTAATGGCTTGTCAATATGAATGATATGTAAGGTCTTGTCAATATGAATGATATGTAATGGCTTGTCAATATGAATGATATGTAAGGTCTTGTCAATATGAATGATATGTAATGTCTTGTCAATATGAATGATATGTCATGTCTTGTCAATATGAATGATATGTAAGGTCTTGTCAATATGAATGATATGTAAGGTCTTGTCAATATGAATGATATGTAATGGCTTGTCAATATGAATGATATGTAATGGCTTGTCAATATGAATGATATGTAATGGCTTGTCAATATGAATGATATGTCATGTCTTGTCAATATGAATGATATGTAATGGCTTGTCAATATGAATGATATGTAAGGTCTTGTCAATATGAATGATATGTAATGGCTTGTCAATATGAATGATATGTAATGGCTTGTCAATATGAATGATATGTCATGTCTTGTCAATATGAATGATATGTAATGGCTTGTCAATATGAATGATATGTAATGGCTTGTCAATATGAATGATATGTCATGTCTTGTCAATATGAATGATATGTAAGGTCTTGTCAATATGAATGATATGTAATGTCTTGTCAATATGAATGATATGTAAGGTCTTGTCAATATGAATGATATGTAATGGCTTGTCAATATGAATGATATGTAATGTCTTGTCAATATGAATGATATGTTATGGCTTGTCAATATGAATGATATGTAATGGCTTGTCAATATGAATGATATGTAAGGTCTTGTCAATATGAATGATATGTAATGGCTTGTCAATATGAATGATATGTAATGGCTTGTCAATATGAATGATATGTCATGTCTTGTCAATATGAATGATATGTAAGGTCTTGTCAATATGAATGATATGTAATGTCTTGTCAATATGAATGATATGTAATGTCTTGTCAATATGAATGATATGTAATGGCTTGTCAATATGAATGATATGTAATGGCTTGTCAATATGAATGATATGTAATGGCTTGTCAATATGAATGATATGTCATGTCTTGTCAATATGAATGATATGTCATGTCTTGTCAATATGAATGATATGTCATGTCTTGTCAATATGAATGATATGTCATGTCAATATGAATGATATGTCATGTCAATATGAATGATATGTAAGGTCTTGTCAATATGAATGATATGCCATGTCTTGTCAATATGAATGATATGTAATGTCTTGTCAATATGAATGATATGTAATGTCTTGTCAATATGAATGATATGTAAGGTCTTGTCAATATGAATGATATGTCATGTCTTGTCAATATGAATGATATGTCATGTCTTGTCAATATGAATGATATGTCATGTCAATATGAATGATATGTTGTGTCAATATGAATGATATGTCATGTCTTGTCAATATGAATGATATGTCATGTCTTGTCAATATGAATGATATGTCATGTCAATATGAATGATATGTAAGGTCTTGTCAATATGAATGATATGTTATGTCTTGTCAATATGAATGATATGTAATGTCTTGTCAATATGAATGATATGTCATGTCTTGTCAATATGAATGATATGTCATGTCTTGTCAATATGAATGATATGTCATGTCTTGTCAATATGAATGATATGTCATGACTTGTCCTGAACTGTCATGGGATATCACATACTGTAATGCTCCATAGCCCTTCATGTTATTTGCTATTTCAAGACATGTAGTGGTACGCTTGACAGACAAACACACACACACACACACACACACACACACACACACACACACACACACACACACACACACACACACACACACACACACACACACACACACACACACACACACACACACACACACACACACACACACACACACACACACACACACACACACACACGTTCTTTCATAAAGGTAATTTTGATGAGTAGTATGACATCTGTTGACAACAGGTCCCATGCCCTGTATGTTGATACGATGACACACCCACCCACGTGCAGAATAGATAAACACTCAGGACGTCTCTGATGTAATGACAGGACATTTTCCAGGACCCTCCTCCCTAGGCTTTCTGGGACCAGTCCTGACGAGTAATACGATAAGCCACTCAGCAGTGGGGAGGGCACAAGAGCTACGGACATCTATGGACACACACACACACACACACGCGCGCACGCACACACACACACACGCACGCACACACGCACGCACGCACGCACGCACACACACACACACACACACGCACACACGCACACACACACCTTCTCTTATCCTATGTTCATAGATCTCCAACTAGCTCTGAATAGCTACTGGTTCACTGACTAGCTACTGGTTCTCTGACTAGCTACTGGTTCTCTGACTAGCTACTGGTTCTCTGACTAGCTACTGGTTCTCTGACTAGCTACTGGTTCTCTGACTAGCTACTGGTTCTCTGACTAGCTACTGGTTCTCTGACTAGCTACTGGTTCTCTCGCTGTTACACAAGCTTGGATATATAAGTGTTATAAAACAAGCATACAGTTCAGTAGTAGTAGTAGTAGTAATAGTAGTGGGTGTGTGGTGAGGTGGGCGGCCTTGTAGGACTGGATTTGAACCAGAGTTCAACTCAGGACGATATTAATACATCAACGAGGAAGACCTGAGAAACAGAGACAGAATGATGAAAGTATGAGGTGTTTACTGAACGTCATCTGTATTGCTGTTTGGGGTTTTAGGCACTTTGTGACATCTGCTGATGTAAAAGGGCTTTATATATAAATGTGATTTGATTGAAAAAGCTAGACTAGAGAGGAATATATACACAGAGAGAGAGAGAGAGAATGTGGACACAAGGGAGAGAGATGGAGAGAAGGAGACAAGCGCAGGCTCGCTGAGCCGGCCCTAGTGGAGCCAGTACCTTGTAGAAGGTGCAAGTAGTTGAATTCATCTGTGAGCTATTTTCCTTCATTTACAGTCTATTTGTTTTATTTACATGAGTGTGTAGACCGACGGCGTGTACAGGTCCGACCAATACACTCGTTTATGTGTTTGTGTTTGCACATAGTTAATATTCTAACATTTCAAACAGTCTCTCTTTATAAACATGTCTGTGTTTAATGTTAACTGTTCATTTGGGATTGTGTTAATTAAATACCCAGTGCAGTCAAAAACGTGATATTCCTGTATTTTATATACATTGACTATATCAGAGATTAGGACCAGCTTCCAAATATTGAGTTGGTGAATACACACAAGAAACTGCTGAGGGTGACAAACCCAGCAGTGTTGCAGTTCTTGACACAAACCAGGGCACCTGGCACCTACTACTATACCCCGTTCAAAGACACTTAAATATTTTGTCTTGCCCACTCACCCTCTGAATGGCTCACAGACACAATCCATGTATCAATTGTCTCAAGGCCTAAAAATCCTTCTTTAACCTGTCTCCTCCCCTTCATCTACACTGATTGAAGTGGCTTTAACAGGAGACATCAGTAAGGATTCATAGCTGTCACCTGGATTCACCAGGTCAGTCTGTCATGGAAAGAGCAGGTGTTCATAATGTTTTGTCTACTCAGTGTATATTTCCACACTGAGGTAGGAATAATACTGTGAAACTGTTTTTGTAGTATAAGATTGGTGATGCTAGAGGCAAAACTGAAGAAACAGGAAAAAGTCTCACATTTCCAATCAGATGCACATTTCTTTAATTGTGTCTGAGCTTTCTGATGAAGGTCTTTCTGATGAAGGTCTTTCTGATGAAGGTCTTTCTGATGAAGGTCTTTCTGATGAAGGTCTTTCTGATGAAGGTCTTTCTGATGAAGGTCTTTCTGATGAAGGTCTTTCTGATGAAGGTCTTTCTGATGAAGGTCGACTGCTCAGTCACAACTAAATCAATTTGCATCTGACTGGAAGAGTGCCGAGACGTTTCCCTGTTTCTCCAGCATCAGAGATGTTTGAAAAGATCGTCTGAAATGTCAGCCTGTTTTGGTGGGATGGAGTTTTCGCCTGCCTGGTGACATCACCAGGTGGTAAATTAATTAATAGACCAATAAGAAAGAGAGCTCCAAACCTCTCTGCCAATAACAGCTAGTTTTCAGTTTTCCCCTCCCCTCTCTGACAGTCCAAGCAAAATTCATGCTTGAGAAGTTGCTCAATGCTAAGAAGC
>NC_068430.1:76036983-76046983 GCF_023373465.1 Oncorhynchus keta
CCTCCCTCGCTCTCTACCCAGAACGTTTTACATTCCAATCAGTGGCTGAAGGAAACCATATTGCCTGTTTTGTGATAAAGTGAGTAGAGTTGGAGAGAGAACTATGACAGGTAAATCATCATTTCTACTAACAAGAAGCAGTTAGGTTTTCATGGGAACATTTGTCACATCTTTTGGTGACACTGCATTTCCTAAACTGGGCCGATCATCTCTCACACACACACACACACACACACACACACACACACACACACACACACACACACACACACACACACACACACACACACACACACACACACACACACACACACACACACACACACACACACACACACACACACACACACACACACACACACACACACACACACACACACACACACACACACACACACACACACACACACACACACACACACACACACACACACACACACACACACACACACACACACACACACACACACACACACACACACACACACACACACACACACACACACACACACACACACACACACACACACACACACACACACACACACACACACACACACACACACACACACACACACACACACACACACACACACACACACACACACACACACACACACACACACACACACACACACACACACACACACACACACACACACACACACACACACACACACACACACACACACACACACACACACACACACACACACACACACACACACACACACACACACACACACACACACACACACACACACACACACACACACACACACACACACACACACACACACACACACACACACACACACACACACACACACACACACACACACACACACACACACACACACACACACACACACACACACACGCTGTCCCAGCACTGCCAGTGAAGCTGTTCCCACGGGAACATAACGATCACCAGGGACAACCACGTAGACAGTCTGATAACGCTACTTTACCTCTAAGACAAGGATGTGGGTGTGTACCCCTCTCTTCCTCCCTTCACTCCTTCCCTTTGTCCTTTGGGTGGCAACTGGCTTCAACTGTCGTCAAGTGACTACCACTGCCTTCAACTGACTGCAACTGACTTCCACTGTCTTCAAGTGACTACAACTGTCTTCAACTGACTACAACTGACTTCAACTGTCTTCCACTGTCTTCAAGTGACTACAACTGTCTTCAACTGACTACAACTGTCTTCAAATGTCTTCAAGTGACTACAACTGTCTTCAAGTGACTACAACTGTCTTCAACTGTCTTCAACTGACTACAACTGACTACAACTGTCTTCAAGTGACTACAACTGGCTTCAACTGTCGTCAAGTGACTACCACTGTCTTCAACTGACTGCAACTGACTTCCACTGTCTTCAAGTGACTACAACTGGCTTCAACTGACTACAACTGACTTCAACTGCCTTCCACTGTCTTCAACTGTCTTCAAGTGACTACAACTGTCTTCCACTATCTTCAACTGACTACAACTGTCTTCAACTGACTACAACTGTCTTCAACTGACTACAACTGTCTTCAACTGACTTCCGCTGTCTTCAACTGACTACAACTGACTACAGCTGTCTTCAACTGTCTTCAACTGACTACAACTGACTACAACTGCTTTCAAGTGACTTCAACTGTCTTCAAGTGACTTCAACTGACTACAACTGTCTTGAATTGGCTACAACTGTCTTCCACTATCCTCGACTGACTTCAACTGCCTTCAACTGCCTTCCACTGTCTTCAACTGACTTCAACTGACTACAACTGTCTTCAACTGACTTCAAGTGACTACAACTGTATTCAACTGCCTTCCACTGACTTCAACTGTCTTCAAGTGACTACAACTGTCTTCAAGTGACTACAACTGTCTTCAACTGTCTTCCAGTGACTACAACTGTCTTCAACTGTCTTCAAGTGACTACAAATGTCTTCAACAGCCTTCCACTGACTTCAAATGTCTTCAAGTGACTACAACTGTCTTCAAGTGACTACAACTGTCTTCAACTGTCTTCAACTGACTACAAATGACTACAACTGTCTTCAACTGACTACAACTGACTACAACTGTCTTCAAGTGACTACAACTGGCTTCAACTGTCGTCAAGTGACTACCACTGTCTTCAACTGACTACAACTGACTTCCACTGTCTTCAACTGCCTTCCACTGTCTTCAACTGTCTTCAAGTGACTACAAACTGTCTTCCACTATCTTCAACTGACTACAACTGTCTTCAACTGACTACAACTGTCTTCAACTGACTTCCACTGTCTTCAACTGACTACAACTGACTACAACTGTCTTCAACTGTCTTCAACTGACTACAACTGCTTTCAAGTGACTTCAACTGTCTTCAAGGGACTTCAACTGACTACAACTGTCTTCAACTGACTACAACTGTCTTGAAGTGGCTACAACTGTCTTCCACTATCCTCAACTGACTTCAACTGTCTTCAAGTGACTACAACTGTCTTCAACTGACTACAACTGTCTTCAACTGTCTTCAAGTGACTACAAGTGACTACAACTGTTTTCAACTGACTTCGACTGCCTTCAACTGCCTTCCACTGTCTTCAACTGACTTCAACTGACTACAACTGTCTTCAACTGACTTCTTACTGACTTCAACTACTTTCAGCTGCCCTGAACTGCCTTCCACTGTTTTCCACTGTCTTCAACTGCCTTCCACTGTCTTCAACTGTCTTCAACTGCCTTCCACTGTCTTCAACTGTCTTCAAGTGACTACAACTGACTACAACTGTCTTCAACTGACTACAACTGTCTTCAAGTGACTACAACTGTTTTCAACTGACTTCAACTGCCTTTCACTGTCTTCAACTGACGTCAATTGTCTTCAACTGACTTCAGCTGCCCTCAACCGCCTTCAACTGCCTTCCACTGCCTTCAACTTCCTTCAACTGTCTTCAAGTGACTACAACTGTCTTCAACTACATTCAACTGACTTCAACCTCGGTTAACTGCCTTCAGCTGTCATCAAATGCCTTTGACTGCCTTCAACTGTCTTCAAGTCAAGTCAACAAGTACAACCCAGAGTTTTTCTAAAAGGACATTAGTTCTATTAGTTCATATTTCTGTTTTGGAAACATTCTGTTTTGCCTGGACATAAACACACACACACTGATGTGCGCACGCACGCACGCACGCACGCACGCACACACACACACACACACACACACACACACACACACACACACACACACACACACACCATCTAAACTAAACTCATAAACACACCAGCAGGAGGTCAAGCCACCCGTCTGGCAGGACTACTGGAACTTCCAGATCACCATAGTGATGACACCGGCTTTGAGGCGACTGGGGGAGACCAAAACAGCAGAAAAAAAAGAGAGTAAAAAAAGAGAAGGAAATGACAAGAGGAAAACACATCAGAGTTGATGCTAATGATGGTGGCGGCAGGTGATGTGTCTGCCAAAACTCACACACACACACTGGTCCAAAAACCTGCTGTGTTAATTGCAGGGCTGCTGGTTCTCTTGAAGGCTGACGCTCACCTTGGCTGACCCCTCACCACCCTGCACACAACACACACACACACACACACACATACACCTCACCACGGGGGCCAGCTACAGAGCGAGCTGTGTGTTATTTCAGCACCAACTGCCACAGCAGGCTTCACCTGGCTGATGGTAATTTAGGTTGGCATCCACCACAGAGCAGGCAGACTGTAGCTAACAGACCTGACAGTAGTGGGCGACCTGGAGTCTATACACTCTGAAATCATAGCATAATCTCTACTAATTATCTCTCTATGTGAATCCCAATTCCATTTGCAAGTTCAACAGGGTATTTTGAAAGATTGCTTGGCCTTCTGTTATTTTAAGTTCTGCAAAGATAAATAATTACTGCCAAATACAAGTCAATGTGATGCAAATCCGCTACCAAGCTGCAGTTCAGTCATGTTTCTAAATTCACAGGCTTTTCTATGCTTGGTTACCGTTGCACTATTCAAATGTTTACCAAAGATAATGAAACAGGGTCCATATATTACCACCTGGTAAAAATATATTGTGTTCCCCAAAGGTCACCCAACGCTCAATGTCCCTTAATTATGCCCTGAGGGGAGATGGAAAAATAGCAAACTCCAACCAACACTACTCCGTCAAGTAAAACAAATCTGGTGTGCCCCAAGGGTCTGTGTTGGGTCCAATATCCAACTCTCAATATCCCTTTATGTCGTCCTGAAGGACAACCCAACTCCAGCAAGGATGCATCCCAAATGGCACCTTATTCTCTATATATAATGCAGTAGACACACCCACATATATAATGTAGTAGACACACCCATAATCAATAAAGACCCGGTCACTATAGTGAGATACTGGTGGTATTATTGAAGTTATTGATCTACTGTATGGGTTAAAGGACCTCAGACATAAAACACCATCGGAGGGCTGAAACCCTTACAGTTTCTGGAGTGGTTGTCAATGACACCTAAAATGGGTTAATTGATTATTACAGCCAAATTAGCCAAATTATGTGTGTGTGTGTGTGTGTGTGTGTGTGTGTGTGTGTGTGTGTGTGTGTGTGTGTGTGTGTGTGTGTGTGTGTGTGTGTGTGTGTGTGTGTGTGTGTATGCCCTTAGGAAATGAAGCTGCTAACTTAATTTGTCCCGTAGTAAATGAAGTTTACCCCTTTATAACCATGAAGGGAAGATCACATATCAAAGGGAACCGAGGCCTTTGGGGGTGAAATTAGATTTTGATGGAAATCCAAATGATAGGCAAGCAGAAATGTTGGAGTCAAGGGAGCGAGAGAGAAAGAGGAGAGAGAGAGAGAGAGAGAGAGAGAGAGAGAGAGAGAGAGAGAGAGAGAGAGAGAGAGAGAGAGAGAGAGAGAGAGAGAGAGAGAGAAGAGAGAGAGAGAGAGAGAGAGAGAGAGAGAGAGAGACACAGAGAGAGAGAGAGAGAGAGACAGAGAGAGTCACAGAGAGAGAGAAAGAAGAGACAGAGAGAGAGAGAGAGAGAGAGACAGAGAGAGAGACAGAGACACAGAGAGAGAGAGAAGAGAGAGACACAGAGAGAGAGAGACACACAGAGAGACAGAGAGAGAGAGAGAGAGAGAGAGAGACAGAGAGAGAAGAGAGAACACACAGAGAGACAGAGACACACAGAGAGAGAGAGAGAGAGAGAGAGACAGAGAGAGAGAGAAGAGAGAGACACAGAGAAAGAGAGAGAGAGACACAGAGAGAGAGAGAGAGAGAGAAGAGAGAGACACAGAGAGAGAGAGAGAAGAGAGAGACACAGAGAGAGAGAGACACACAGAGAGAGAGAGAGAAGAGAGAGACAGAGAGAAAGAGAGAGAGAGAGAGACAGAGAGACAGAAAGAAAGAGAGAGAGAGAGTGAAGGGATACATTAAAGAAAAGAGGACAAAATGAGAGAGTAAAGAGAGATTTAGAAACAGACAGAGAGAGGGAGAATGAAGGAGAGAGGGAGTGAGTGACTAGTTGGTATGCAGAAACCTACCCCTGTCTACAGTCTCCAACCCTTCCAAATCTCTCTCTTTCTCCATGTCTGACCTTTCAACTCTCCCCAAGTCTGCTACAGAAGCATATGTGAGCAAACCCCCCAGAAAAGCGTCCTCAAGTCACTCAAATGACAGTTGAGTTGTGAGCCCGACATCAGCCCTCTGTATTATGGACCTACTTCATTTGTCAAAGCAATTGGCCACATGTGTCTGTGTGTGTTGTGTAATACTCTGAGTGTTTCTGCCAGAGTCTAGACATAACATTATGGATCACTGGGAAGTTCCAGGTCTATAGTTAGAATGTATGGTTGATCATGTGTAGGAATATCTCATGAGTTTAGAGGAATGTAAATATGCTGTTAAATAAAGTGTGGTTTATTAGCTGTACTATAACACATATATACAGATACATTCTAAATATATACAGGTACATTCTAAATATATACAGATACATTCTAAATATATACAGGTACATTCTAAATATATACAGGTACATTCTAAATATATACAGGTACATTCTAAATATATACAGGTACATTCTAAATATACAGTTACATTCTAAATCCATACAGGTACATTCTAAATATATACAGGTACATTCTAAATATATACAGGTACATTCTAAATATATACAGGTACATTCTAAATATATACAGGTACATTCTAAATACATACAGGTACATACAGGTACATTATAAAATAGGTACATTCTAAATATATACAGGTACATTCTAAATATATACAGATACATTCTAAATATATACAGGTACATTCTAAATATATACAGGTACATTCTAAATATATACAGATACATTCTAAATATATACAGGTACATTCTAAATCCATACAGGTACATTCTAAATATATACAGGTACATTCTAAATATATACAGGTACATTCTAAATATATACAGGTACATTCTAAATGTATACAGGTACATTCAAAGGTACATACAGGTACATTATAAAATAGGTACATTCTAAATATATACAGGTACATTCTAAATATATACAGATACATTCTAAATATATACAGGTACATTCTAAATATATACAGGTACATTCTAAATATATACAGGTACATTCTAAATATATACAGGTACATTCTAAATATATACAGGTACATTCTAAATATATACAGGTACATTCTAAATATATACAGGTACATTCTAAATATACAGTTACATTCTAAATCCATACAGGTACATTCTAAATATATACAGGTACATTCTAAATCCATACAGGTACATTCTAAATATATACAGGTACATTCTAAATATATACAGGTACATTCTAAATATATACAGGTACATTCTAAATATATACAGGTACATTCAAAAATACATACAGGTACATACAGGTACATTATAAAATAGGTACATTCTAAATATATACAGGTACATTCTAAATATATACAGATACATTCTAAATATATACAGGTACATTCTAAATATATACAGGTACATTCTAAATATATACAGGTACATTCTAAATATATACAGGTACATTCTAAATATATACAGGTACATTCTAAATATATACAGGTACATTCTAAATATATACAGGTACATTCTAAATATACAGTTACATTCTAAATCCATACAGGTACATTCTAAATATATACAGGTACATTCTAAATATATACAGGTACATTCTAAATATATACAGGTACATTCTAAATATATACAGGTACATTCTAAATATATACAGGTACATTCTAAATACATACAGGTACATACAGGTACATTATAAAATAGGTACATTCTAAATATATACAGGTACATTCTAAATATATACAGATACATTCTAAATATATACAGGTATATTCTAAATATATACAGGTACATTCTAAATATATACAGGTACATTCTAAATATATACAGGTACATTCTAAATATATACAGGTACATTCTAAATATATACAGGTACATTCTAAATATATACAGGTACATTCTAAATATACAGTTACATTCTAAATCCATACAGGTACATTCTAAATATATACAGGTACATTCTAAATATATACAGGTACATTCTAAATATATACAGGTACATTCTAAATATATACAGGTACATTCTAAGAGAGGAGAAAGAAAGAGAGGAGAAAGAAAGAGAGAGAGAGAAAGAGAGGAGAGAGAAAGAGAGGAGAGAGAAAGAGAGAAGAGAGAAAGAGAGGAGAAAGAAAGAGAGGAGAAAGAAAGAGAGGAGAAAGAAAGAGAGGAGAAAGAAAGAGAGGAGAAAGAAAGAGAGGAGAAAGAAAGAGAGGAGAAAGAAAGAGAGGAGAGAGAAAGAGAGAAGAGAGAAAGAGAGGAGAAAGAAAGAGAGGAGAAAGAAAGAGAGGAGAAAGAAAGAGAGGAGAGAGAAAGAGAGGAGAGAGAAAGAGAGGAGAAAGAAAGAGAGGAGAAAGAAAGAGAGGAGAAAGAAAGAGAGGAGAGAGAAAGAGAGGAGAAAGAAAGAGAGGAGAAAGAAAGAGAGGAGAAAGAAAGAGAGGAGAGAGAAAGAGAGGAGAGAGAAAGAGAGAAGAGAGAAAGAGAGGAGAAAGAAAGAGAGGAGAAAGAAAGAGAGGAGAAAGAAAGAGAGGAGAGAGAAAGAGAGGAGAGAGAAAGAGAGGAGAGAGAAAGAGAGGAGAGAGAAAGTGAGGAGAGAGAAAGAGAGGAGAGAGAAAGAGTGAGAGAGAAAGAGAGGAGAGAGAACGAGAGGAGAGAGAAAGAGAGAAGAGAGAAAGAGAGGAGAGAGAAAGAGAGGAGAGAGAAAGAGACGAGAGAGAAAGAGAGGAGAGAGAAAGAGACGAGAGAGAAAGAGAGAGGAGAGAGAAAGAGAGGAGAGAGAAAGAGAGGAGAGAGAAAGAGAGGAGAGAGAAAGTGAGGAGAGAGAAAAGAGAGGAGAGAGAACGAAAGGAGAGAGAAAGAGAGGAGAGAGAAAGAGAGTGAGAGAGAAAGAGAGGAGAGAGAACGAGAGGAGAGAGAAAGAGAGAAGAGAGAGAAAGAGAGGAGAGAGAAAGAGAGGAGAGAGAAAGAGACGAGAGAGAAAGAGAGGAGAGAGAAAGAGAGGAGAAAGAAAGAGAGAAGAGAGAAAGAGAGGAGAGAGAAAGAGAGGAGAGAGAAAGAGGGGAGAGAGAAAGAGAGAAGAGAGAAAGGAGGAGAGAGAAAGAGAGCAGAGAGAAAGAGAGGAGAGAGAAAGAGGAGGAGAGAGAAAGAGAGAAGAGAGAAAAAGAGAGAGAGAAAGAGAGAGAGAGAAAGAGAGAAAGAGAGAGAGAAAGAGAGAAGAGAGAAAGAAAGAGAGAAGAGAGAAAGTGAGGAGAGAGAAAGAGAGGAGAGAGAAAGAGAAAAGAGAGAAAGAGAGAAGAGAGAAAGGGAGGAGAGAGAAAGAGAGAGAGAAAGAGAGAAGAGAGAAAGTGAGGAGAGGAGAGAGAAAGAGAGGAGAGAGAAAGACAGGAGAGAGAAAGAGAGGAGAGAGAAAGAGAGAAAGTGCGGAGAGAGAAAGAGAGGAGAGAGAAAGAGAGGAGAGAGAAAGACAGGAGAGAGAAAGAGAGGAGAGAGAAAGAGGGAAAGTGAGGAGAGAGAAAGAGAGAAGAGAGAAAGAGAGGAGAGAGAAAGAGAGCGCGATAGAGAGAGAGAACAAGAAAGTCTATTCAGGTCAATAGTAACTGAGCATCTCTCTAGCTGCTATGCCACAGTGGTTTCCTGTGTGTGTGTGTGTGTCATACGTCTCCCCGAGCAGAGATGCCCTTCAAAAGCAAACAGTTCTACCTCCATGTACACATCACATCAGCCATACAGAGTGGATTTACTGTAGTGAAAAACAGCACAGACCCACTGAGGGATATGAACGGCCAAGACACATACAGCACACCGCCTCTTCTATACTCTGCACACTGGAAACACACTCTTTCTTTTTACACAGCCATCCATTTACTATACATACCGTAGTCACACACACAGACGTAGACGCAGGTGGCATGTGTGATTCCTGGATGTCTTTTAGACTGAATATGCATCTCTACACTCTCTCTCTCTCTCTCTCTCTCTCTCTCTCTCTCTCTCTCTCTCTCTTCCTCACCTCACTCTGGACAGGAAATGTTTGATTGAATAATAAAGTGAATTGAGGGAACGCATGGCCACACACACGCACACGTCGCGCACGCACACACACACACACACAAAAACACACACACATACAGAGATAAAATGAGGGTGTGTTGGTTTTAGATTGGTCATGGATTCAAAAGCTATCAATATGTTATCTCAATCCTATCACGTTTGGTTTGGGTAGCAGACACATGGAACCAGATTGGCTTTGAGGGGTGGGATCCGTGTGTGTGTGGAGGAGGTAATTCGCGCGCCTGCCTACCTGCCTGCCTGCCTGCCTGCCTACCTGCCTACCTGCCCGTCCATCCAGCTGTCTTTCTGCATGTGTCTATCACTATTTCCTTCCCTCTAACCAATCTCTGTCTCTGTCTCTCTCTCTCTCTCTCTCTCTCTCT
>NC_068430.1:76048444-76063444 GCF_023373465.1 Oncorhynchus keta
TAGATCTATTCAGTACAATGTAACACAACAGATCTAATACAGTACAATGTAACACAACAGATCTATAATACAGTACAATGTATCACAACAGATCTATAATACAATACAATGTATCACAACAGATCTAATACAGTACAATGTATCACAACAGATCTATAATACAGTACAATGTAACACAACAGATCTAATACAGTACAATGTAACACAACAGATCTAATACAGTACAATGTAACACAACAGATCTATAATACAATACAATGTAACACAACAGATCTAATACAGTACAATGTAACACAACAGATCTATAATACAATACAATGTAACACAACAGATCTAATACAATACAATGTAACACAACAGATCTATAATACAGTACAATGTAACACAACAGATCTATAATACAATACAATGTAACACAACAGATCTATAATACAGTACAATGTAACACAACAGATCTAATACAGTACAATGTAACACAACAGATCTATAATACAATACAATGTAACACAACAGATCTATAATACAATACAATGTAACACAACAGATCTATAATACAGTACAATGTAACACAACAGATCTATAATACAGTACAATGTATCACAACAGATCTATAATACAGTACAATGTAACACAACAGATCTATAATACAGTACAATGTAACACAACAGATCTAATACAGTACAATGTAACACAACAGATCTATAATACAATACAATGTATCACAACAGATCTATAATACAATACAATGTAACACAACAGATCTATAATACAATACAATGTAACACAACAGATCTATAATACAATACAATGTAACACAACAGATCTATAATACAATGCAATGTATCACAACAGATCTATAATACAATACAATGTATCACAACAGATCTATAATACAGTACAATGTAACACAACAGATCTAATACAGTACAATGTAACACAACAGATCTAATACAGTACCATGTATCACAACAGATCTATAATACAATACAATGTATCACAACAGATCTATAATACAGGACAATGTAACACAACAGATCTAATACAGTACAATGTAACACAACAGATCTAATACAGTACCATGTATCACAACAGATCTAATAATACAATACAATGTATCACAACAGATCTATAATACAGTACAATGTAACACAACAGATCTAATACAGTACAATGTAACACAACAGATCTAATACAGTACAATGTAACACAACAGATCTATAATACAATACAATGTAACACAACAGATCTAATACAGTACAATGTAACACAACAGATCTAATACAGTACAATGTAACACAACAGATCTATAATACAGTACAATGTATCACAGCAGATCTATAATACAGTACAATGTAACACAACAGATCTAATACAGTACAATGTAACACAACAGATCTATAATACAATACAATGTAACACAACAGATCTAATACAGTACCATGTATCACAACAGATCTATAATACAGTACAATGTATCACAGCAGATCTATAATACAGTACAATGTAACACAACAGATCTAATACAGTACAATGTAACACAACAGATCTATAATACAATACAATGTAACACAACAGATCTATAATAAAGTAGAATGAGGATCAAGAGGGGAAAGAATAGTTTTCTTCTCTTTCTCCCTCGTCACCCTCTCTCTCCCCCTTTCCCCTTATTCCTGTCTCTCCTTCTGCATTCCCCTTCCCATTCTCTCTCCTCATAGTCTTCTCTCCCCCCACCCACCCATCACCATCACTCTTCTACTTAATAGGTATAGGATATATGATATGCCAGCCATTTTTACAAAGCTGGTCCAGCTCTATGCAGTAATGAGCACTTCGATTATCCCAAGCTGTCACAGCCCCTAGTGCAAATCACCAGGCTATCATCCTTCAAGCTGCTATGTAGTTGGAGATGATATAGATACAGGGAAATAACTTCCTGGAAATAACTGTAATGTTAGTACATTTAGAACCAGCGACTTAATATTTCTGTCAACGTCAGTGAAAATGAAGGACTTGAGCCTGCAAGCTGATGGTATACAGGGATAATCTACAGTGGGGCAAAAAAGTGTTTAGTCAGCCACCAATTGTGCAAGTTCTCCCACTTAAAAAGATAAGAGAGGCCTGTAATTTTCATCATAGGTACACTTCAACTATGACAGACAAAATTAGGAAAAAAAATCCAGAAAATCACATTGTAGGATTTTTAATGAATTCAGATATTAAGTATACCACCTGCAATCCAGCACAAAAAGGCTTGTGTCTAAGTGTTGGTATTGCTGAGGTATTGCAGGAGGAAGAAAGGGCATAGAGATGTAGCTTTGCGATCAGTTATACCTTGAAATAACAATACCACAATACTCCATTAGAAACAAAACCAACACATTAAGACTTATAGCATACCACCTGCAGACTACAAGGCTGGGAGGTGTATGAAGCATTGATATTGGTGAGGTAAAAGTGGAGGGAAGGAGAGAAGGGTGTGTAGTTTAGCTTTGTGATCAAGCAAGCCAGCGGTAGATATCCCAGGTCCTGGAGGGCCGCAGGCGCTTCATATTATTGTTTTAACCCACCTGGAACACCAGCTGTGTTGAAGTTAGCCGATCACTGAACTAATCATTTAGCTCAGTTGGTCCGGTTGCCTCCAGGAACAGGGTTACAGACACCTGAAGTAGGCCTTGAAAGCACAATACCACAGGACTCCATTAAAAACCAAAACATATGGTATCATACCACCTGCAGACTAAGAGAAGCTTGCAGACGGTATTGACATTGGTGGTACAGGGTGGTACAGGCTGGTACCGGGTGGTACAGGGTGGTACCGGGTGGTACAGGCTGGTACCGGGTGGTACAGGCTGGTACAGGGTGGTACAGGGTGGTACAGGGTGGTACCGGGTGGTACAGGCTGGTACACGGTGGTACAGGCTGGTACAGGGTGGTACAGGGTGGTACCGGGTGGTACAGGGTGGTACCGGGTGGTACAGGGTGGTACAGGGTGGTACAGGCTGGTACAGGGTGGTACAGGGTGGTACAGGGTGGTACAGGCTGGTACAGGCTGGTACAGGCTGGTACAGGCTGGTACAGGCTGGTACAGGCTGGTACAGGGTGGTACAGGGTGGTACAGGGTGGTACAGGCTGGTACACAGTGGTACAGGGTGGTACAGGGTGGTACAGGCTGGTACAGGGTGGTACAGTCAGGTACAGGGTGGTACAGGCTGGTACAGGGTGGTACAGGCTGGTACAGGGTGGTACAGAGTGGTACAGGCTGGTACAGGGTGGTACAGGGTGGTACAGTCAGGTACAGGGTGGTACAGGATGGTACAGGCTGGTACAGGGGGGTACAGGGTGGTACAGTCAGTTACAGGGTGGTACAGTCAGGTACAGGGTGGTACAGGCTGGTACAGGCTGGTACAGGTTGGTACAGGCTGGTAGAGGCTGGTACATGCTGGTACAGGGTGGTACAGAGTGGTACAGGCTGGTACATCCTGGTACAGGGTGGTACAGGCTGGTAGAGGGTGGTACAGGGTGGTACAGGGTGGTACATGCTGGTACATCCTGGTACAGGGTGGTACAGGCTTGTATAGGTTGGTACAGGCTGGTAGAGGCTGGTACATGCTGGTACAGGGTGGTACAGGTTGGTACAGGGTGGTACAGGGTGGAACAGGGTGGAACAGGGTGGTACAGGCTGGTACGGGGTGGTACAGGGTGGTACAGGCTTGTACAGGTTGGTACAGGCTGGTAGAGGCTGGTACATGCTGGTACAGGGTGGTACAGGTTGGTACAGGGTGGTACAGGGTGGAACAGGGTGGAACAGGGTGGTACAGGCTGGTGCTGGGTGGTACTGGGTGGTACAGGCTGGTACAGTGTGATACAGGCTGGTACAGTGTGGTACAGGCTGGTACAGGCTGGTACAGTGTGGTACAGGCTGGTACATGGTGGTACCGGGTGGTACAGGCTGGTACAGAGTGGTACAGGCTGGTACATGGTGGTACAGGCTGGTACAGTGTGGTACAGGCTGGTACAGTGTGGTACAGGCTGGTACATGGTGGTACCGGGTGGTACAGGCTGGTACAGATTGGTACAGGCTGGTACATGGTGGTACATGGTGGTGCATGGTGGTACATGGTGGTACAGGGTGGTACAGGCTGGTACAGAGTGGTACAGGCTGGTACAGGCTGGTACAGTGTGGTACAGGCTGGTACAGTGTGGTACAGGGTGGTACAGGCTGGTACAGAGTGGTACAGGCTGGTACAGAGTGGTACAGGCTGGTACAGGCTGGTACAGGCTGGTACAGGGTGTGGAGAGGAGGGCATAGAAGTTCCAGCTGGGGGTAGATTACTTTTTAATATATATCAGCATGTCTGCACTTTGAGTTTTACTCAATCTCTCTCTCCCTCTTTCTCTCTCCCTCTCTTTTATTGTTTCCAAAGAGACAGAAGAAACATCAATGCCCTCTGATCGCCATGGCAACCCATCAACTATTAAGTAAAGCTAATTCCGTTACGTCTGTGTGTGTGTGTGTGTTAGAGAGAGAGCGACTGTATCTAATGCTGGGCCCAAGGGAGTATGAAATATGCTTCGATGTCATTAGCTGTCCTCTGTAGAGCCAGCATATCTTCCTACACATCCCAAATAGCAGCCTATTCCCTATTCAGTGCACTAGTTTTGACTAGGGCCCATAGGGATCTGGTCAAAAGTAATGCACTATGTAGGGCATAGGGTGTCATTTAGGAGGCAAGCCTCATCTCTTCTCATTCACATTGGCAGCAACTAATTTTCTTTCCACCATTTTGGATGGCTCAAAATGGCTGCCAAGTATCTGCATGATTCTATGGGAATGATATGTAAGGTCTTGTCAATATGAATGATGTGTAATGGCTTGTCAATATGAATGATATGTAAGGTCTTGTCAATATGAATGATATGTAATGTCTTGTCAATATGAATGATATGTAATGTCTTGTCAATATGAATGATATGTAATGGCTTGTCAATATGAATGATATGTAAGGTCTTGTCAATATGAATGATATGTAATGGCTTGTCAATATGAATGATATGTAAGGTCTTGTCAATATGAATGATATGAATGGCTTGTCAATATGAATGATATGTAAGGTCTTGTCAATATGAATGATATGTAAGGTCTTGTCAATATGAATGATATGTCATGTCTTGTCAATATGAATGATATGTCATGTCTTGTCAATATGAATGATATGTAAGGTCTTGTCAATATGAATGATATGTAAGGTCTTGTCAATATGAATGATATGTAATGGCTTGTCAATATGAATGATATGTAATGGCAATTGTCAATATGTCTTGTCAATATGAATGATATGTAATGGCTTGTCAATATGAATGATATGTCATGTCTTGTCAATATGAATGATATGTAAGGTCTTGTCAATATGAATGATATGTAAGGTCTTGTCAATATGAATGATATGTAATGTCTTGTCAATATGAATGATATGTAATGTCTTGTCAATATGAATGATATGTAATGTCTTGTCAATATGAATGATATGTAATGGCTTGTCAATATGAATGATATGTAAGGTCTTGTCAATATGAATGATATGTAATGTCTTGTCAATATGAATGATATGTAATGGTCTTGTCAATATGAATGATATGTAATGTCTTGTCAATATGAATGATATGTAAGGTCTTGTCAATATGAATGATATGTAATGGCTTGTCAATATGAATGATATGTAATGTCTTGTCAATATGAATGATATGTAATGGCTTGTCAATATGAATGATATGAATGTCAATATGTGATATGTAAGGTCTTGTCAATATGAATGATATGTAATGTCTTGTCTCTTGTCAATATGAATGATATGTAATGGCTTGTCAATATGAATGATATGTCATGTCTTGTCAATATGAATGATATGTCATGTCTTGTCAATATGAATGATATGTGATATGTAATGTCTTGTCAATATGAATGATATGTCATGTCTTGTCAATATGAATGATATGAATGATATGTCTTGTCAATATGAATGATATGTAATGTCTTGTCAATATGAATGATATGTAAGGTCTTGTCAATATGAATGATATGTCATGTCTTGTCAATATGAATGATATGTCATGTCTTGTCAATATGAATGATATGTCATGTCTTGTCAATATGAATGATATGTCATGTCTTGTCAATATGAATGATATGTCATGTCAATATGAATGATATGTCATGTCAATATGAATGATATGTAATGTCTTGTCAATATGAATGATATGTCATGTCTTGTCAATATGAATGATATGTCATGTCTTGTCAATATGAATGATATGTCATGTCTTGTCAATATGAATGATATGTAAGGTCATGTCTTGTCAATATGAATGATATGTCATGTCTTGTCAATATGAATGATATGTCATGTCTTGTCAATATGAATGATATGCCATGTCTTGTCAATATGAATGATATGTCATGTCTTGTCAATATGAATGATATGTATGTCATGTCTTGTCAATATGAATGATATGTCATGTCAATATGAATGATATGTAAGGTCTTGTCAATATGAATGATATGTAATGTCTTGTCAATATGAATGATATGTAATGTCTTGTCAATATGAATGATATGTAAGGTCTTGTCAATATGAATGATATGTCATGTCTTGTCAATATGAATGATATGTCATGTCTTGTCAATATGAATGATATGTCATGACTTGTCAATATGAAACTGTCATGGGATATCACATACTTGATATGAATGATATGTCATGTCCTGTCAATATGAATTATTTGTCTATTTCAAGATGATATGTAGTGTCCTGAACTGTCGATATTGACAGACAAATTTCAAGACATGTAGTGGTACACTTGACAGACACACACACACACACACACACACACACACACACACACACACACACACACACACACACACACACACACACACACACACACACACACACACACACACACACACACACACACACACACACACACACACACGTTCTTTCATAAAGGTAATTTTGATGAGTAGTATGACATCTGTTGACAACAGGTCCCATGCCCTGTATGTTGATACGATGACACACCCACCCACGTGCAGAATAGATAAACACTCAGGACGTCTCTGATGTAATGACAGGACATTTTCCAGGACCCTCCTCCCTAGGCTTTCTGGGACCAGTCCTGACGAGTAATACGATAAGCCACTCAGCAGTGGGGAGGGCACAAGAGCTACGGACATCTATGGACACACACACACACACACACGCGCGCACGCACACACACACACACGCACGCACACACGCACGCACGCACGCACGCACACACACACACACACACACGCACACACGCACACACACACCTTCTCTTATCCTATGTTCATAGATCTCCAACTAGCTCTGAATAGCTACTGGTTCACTGACTAGCTACTGGTTCTCTGACTAGCTACTGGTTCTCTGACTAGCTACTGGTTCTCTGACTAGCTACTGGTTCTCTGACTAGCTACTGGTTCTCTGACTAGCTACTGGTTCTCTGACTAGCTACTGGTTCTCTGACTAGCTACTGGTTCTCTCGCTGTTACACAAGCTTGGATATATAAGTGTTATAAAACAAGCATACAGTTCAGTAGTAGTAGTAGTAGTAATAGTAGTGGGTGTGTGGTGAGGTGGGCGGCCTTGTAGGACTGGATTTGAACCAGAGTTCAACTCAGGACGATATTAATACATCAACGAGGAAGACCTGAGAAACAGAGACAGAATGATGAAAGTATGAGGTGTTTACTGAACGTCATCTGTATTGCTGTTTGGGGTTTTAGGCACTTTGTGACATCTGCTGATGTAAAAAGGGCTTTATATATAAATGTGATTTGATTGAAAAAGCTAGACTAGAGAGGAATATATACACAGAGAGAGAGAGAGAGAATGTGGACACAAGGGAGAGAGATGGAGAGAAGGAGACAAGCGCAGGCTCGCTGAGCCGGCCCTAGTGGAGCCAGTACCTTGTAGAAGGTGCAAGTAGTTGAATTCATCTGTGAGCTATTTTCCTTCATTTACAGTCTATTTGTTTTATTTACATGAGTGTGTAGACCGACGGCGTGTACAGGTCCGACCAATACACTCGTTTATGTGTTTGTGTTTGCACATAGTTAATATTCTAACATTTCAAACAGTCTCTCTTTATAAACATGTCTGTGTTTAATGTTAACTGTTCATTTGGGATTGTGTTAATTAAATACCCAGTGCAGTCAAAAACGTGATATTCCTGTATTTTATATACATTGACTATATCAGAGATTAGGACCAGCTTCCAAATATTGAGTTGGTGAATACACACAAGAAACTGCTGAGGGTGACAAACCCAGCAGTGTTGCAGTTCTTGACACAAACCAGGGCACCTGGCACCTACTACTATACCCCGTTCAAAGACACTTAAATATTTTGTCTTGCCCACTCACCCTCTGAATGGCTCACAGACACAATCCATGTATCAATTGTCTCAAGGCCTAAAAATCCTTCTTTAACCTGTCTCCTCCCCTTCATCTACACTGATTGAAGTGGCTTTAACAGGAGACATCAGTAAGGATTCATAGCTGTCACCTGGATTCACCAGGTCAGTCTGTCATGGAAAGAGCAGGTGTTCATAATGTTTTGTCTACTCAGTGTATATTTCCACACTGAGGTAGGAATAATACCGTGAAACTGTTTTTGTAGTATAAGATTGGTGATGCTAGAGGCAAAACTGAAGAAACAGGAAAAAGTCTCACATTTCCAATCAGATGCACATTTCTTTAATTGTGTCTGAGCTTTCTGATGAAGGTCTTTCTGATGAAGGTCTTTCTGATGAAGGTCTTTCTGATGAAGGTCTTTCTGATGAAGGTCTTTCTGATGAAGGTCTTTCTGATGAAGGTCTTTCTGATGAAGGTCGACTGCTCAGTCACAACTAAATCAATTTGCATCTGACTGGAAGAGTGCCGAGACGTTTCCCTGTTTCTCCAGCATCAGAGATGTTTGAAAAGATCGTCTGAAATGTCAGCCTGTTTTGGTGGGATGGAGTTTTCGCCTGCCTGGTGACATCACCAGGTGGTAAATTAATTAATAGACCAATAAGAAAGAGAGCTCCAAACCTCTCTGCCAATAACAGCTAGTTTTCAGTTTTCCCCTCCCCTCTCTGACAGTCCAAGCAAAATTCATGCTTGAGAAGTTGCTCAATGCTAAGAAGCTATTTATGTTCATTTTTGACGTGGTGACTGACACACACACACACACACACACACACACACACACACACACACACACACACACACACACACACACACACACACACACACACACACACACACACACACACACACACACACACACACACACACACACACACTTTGAGAACCCTCTTTCAAAGTGTTAATTGCTTAATTAACTCAGGAACCACACCTATGTGGAAGCACCTGCTTTCAATATACTTTGTATCCCTCATTCCCTCAAGTGTTTCCTTCATTCTGAAAGTTACCTGTATATTTCCCATGCCAATGAAGACCCTTTCAATTTCATTTAGAGAGAGAGAGAAACTGAGGCTGAGAAAACAAGTGAAATAATTTTTTCCAAACTCTTCCTGGTTCCTGTGAACAGGAAGTAGTCACCAGTGAGATCAGCAGTGTTATGAAGCGTTCCCGATCTGAAACATTTAGATCCCTACTGAGTCACCGCTTACCAAGGATGAGCGTAGGTGGCTCTGTTGGTTTTCATAAGTTGAATGAATTCATGTTAATGTTCTTTTAGACTGAATATGCATCTCTACAGTTTCCACACACACTCTCTCTCTCTCTCTCTGTCTCTGTCTCTGTCTCTGTCTCTGTCTCTGTCTCTGTCTCTGTCTCTGTCTCTCTCTC
Source organism: Oncorhynchus keta (assembly GCF_023373465.1). NCBI lineage: Eukaryota > Metazoa > Chordata > Actinopteri > Salmoniformes > Salmonidae > Oncorhynchus > Oncorhynchus keta. Next base: position 76,058,319 of record NC_068430.1, read on the forward strand.
TCTCTCTCTCTCTCTCTGTCTCTGTCTCTGTCTCTGTCTCTGTCTCTGTCTCTGTCTCTGTCTCTGTCTCTGTCTCTGTCTCTGTCTCTGTCTCTGTCTCTCTCTCTCTCTCTCTGTCTCTGTCTCTCTCTCTCTCTCTCTCTCTCTCTCTCTCTCTCTCTCTCTCTCTCTCTCTCTCTCTCTCTCTCTCTCTCTCTCTCTCTCTCTCTCTCTCTCTCTCTCTCTCTCTCTCTCTCTCTCTCTCTCTCTCTCTCTCTCTCACACACACACACAAAATCACACACACAAAGTCACAGTGACTGTGATCCATATTTTTTTGCTACAGCCCGTTGCCACAGCAACAGGGCCTAGTTACACTTGAGGAATCCTAGAGGCCTTGGCTGCTGGCCATCTGTGGAGAGAGAGAGGGAAGGAGAGATAGAGAGTGAGGTACTTCATTTGTGATTGTTGATTTCACTTGCTTTTGCAATGTTAACTATGTTTCCCATACCAATAAATTGAGCGAGAGTGACAGGAAAATAAGAAAAAAAGACCCCCCCCTCCTCTCCCTCTCCTCCACCTCCCTTACTTGTCAGGTGAATGTAGACTTAAAAGAACCCGTTTCTCAGTTTCTCAGAGTACCTTCAATAGTCGTAGCTCCAGTTTCTCTAGACTCAGAGTACCTTCAATAGTAGTAGCTCCAGTTTCTCTAGACTCAGAGTCCAGATGAGGTATAGTATAATAGTAGATTCAGTTTCTGAAAGAAAGAAAGGGAGAGAAAGCGAGAGAGAGAGAGAGAGAGAGAGCGAGAGAGAGAGAGAGAGAGAGAGAGAGAGAGAAAGAAAGAGAGAGAAAGAGAGAGACAGAGAGAGAAAGAAAGAGAGAGAAAGAGAGAGACAGAGAGAGCAAGAAAGAAAGACAGAGAAAGAAAGAGAGAAAGAAAGAAAGAGAGAAAGGGAGACAGAGAGAAAAGAGAAAGAAAGAGAGAAAGAAAGAAGAGAGAGAGAAAGAGAAAAAGAGAGACAGAGAAAGAAAGAAGTCTAAAAGAGAGAAAGAAAGAGAGACAGAGAGAGAAAGAAGAAAGAGAGAAAGAAAGAGAGAGAAAGAAAGAGAAAAAGAGAGACCGAGAGAGAAAGAAAGAGAGAGAAAGAAAGAAAGAGAGAGAAAGAGAGAGAAAAAGAGAGACAGAGAGAGAAAGAAAGAGAGAGAAAGAGAGAGAAAGAAAGAGACAGAGAGAGACTGCTATAAGAGCCTTGAGAGACAGAGAGAGAAAGAAAGAGAAGAGAAAGAAAGAGAGAAATTTAAACAAGAGAGAGAGAGACAGAGAGAGAAAGATAGAGAGAGAAAGAGAGAGACAGAGAGAGAAAGAAAGAGAGAGAAAGAAAGAGAGATCATCTCACACACACACACACACACACACACACACACACACACACACACACACACACACACACACACACACACACACACACACACACACACACACACACACACACACACACACACACACACACACACACACACACACACACACACACACACACACACACACACACACACACACACACACACACACACACACACACACACACACACACACACACACACACACACACACACACACACACACACACACACACACACACACACACACACACACACACACACACACACACACACACACACACACACACACACACACACACACACACACACACACACACACACACACACACACACACACACACACACACACACACACACACACACACACACACACACACACACACACACACACACACACACACACACACACACACACACACACACACACACACACACACACACACACACACACACACACACACACACACACACACACACACACACACACACACACACACACACACACACACACACACACACACACACACACACACACACACACAAAGAAAGAGAGAAAGAAAAAGAGAGAGACAGAGAGAGAAAGAAAGAGAGAGAAAGAGAGAGACAGACTGGCTTCAACTGTCTTCAAGTGAGAGAAAGAAAGAGAGAGAAAGAAAGAGAGAAAGAAAGAGAGAGAGAGAGAGAGAGAGAGAGACAGAGAGGGTTGTGGTGAACAACATGACTGCTATAGCTCATGTTGAGCCTTGCAGGTGATCTGACATACCTGTCTCTCCACATCACTGTCAAATCATCAAACCTCAGCTAGAACTCTTTTACAACCTCTCAACTGTCTTCCTCTCTGACTACAACTGTCTTCTTACACTCTACAACTCCCAAGTGACTCATCTTCAACTCTCTACTACCCTTCTTAGTTCTAACTCACTTCTCCTTTCTCAACTGTTTATCTACAAACCTCCACTATCTTCCCTACATCCTGACTTGGGATAATTTCAAACAACTCACAACTATCACTCCATCGCACTCTGCCCCTCCCTCCCTTTCTCCCTCCTCCCTCAACCCTCATTCCCAACTGTCTTCCCTACAACGTCTTCAACTGTCTACCCAGAACGTTTTACATTCCAATCAGTGGCTGAAGGAAACCATATTGCCTGTTTTGTGATAAAGTCTTGAGTCTTCAGAGTTGGAGAGAGAACTATGACAGGTAAATCATCATTTCTACTAACAAGAAGCAGTTCAGGTTTTCAACTGGAACATTTTCACATCTTTCAACTGGTGACACTGCATTTCTTCAAACTTCATCTCACACACACCTCAACCACACCTTCAACTGCCACACACACCACTGCCTTCAACTTCCACACAACTGTCTTCACAGTGACTACAACTGTCTTCAACTACATTCAACTGACTTCAACCTCGGTTAACACACACACCTTCAGCTGTCATCAAATGCCTTTGACTGCCTTCAACTGTCTTCAAGTCAAGTCAACAAGTACAACCACAGAGTTTTTCTAAAAGGACATTACACACACACACACACACTGTCTTCATACACACACACACACACTGTTTTGGAAACATTCTGTTTTGCCTGGACATAAACACACACACACTGACACGCACTGCACACACACACACACACACACACACACACACACACACACACACACACGCACACACACACACACACACACGCACACACACACACACACACACACACGCACACACACACACACACACACACACACACACACACACACACACACACACACACACACACACACACACACACACACACACACACACACACACACACACACACACACACACACACACACACACACACACACACACACACACGTGCTGTCCCAGCACTGCACACACAGCTGTTCACACACGGGAACACACACACACACAGGGACACACACACACACACAGTCACACACACGCGTGCTTCCCAGCCTGTAGCTGTTCCCACGGGACACCAGGGATGTGGGTGTGTACTTTACCTGTAAGACAAGGATGTGGGTGTGTACCCCTCTCTTCCTCCCTTCACTCCTTCCCTTTGTCCTTTGGGTGGCAACTGGCTTCAACTGTCGTCAAGTGACTACCACTGCCTTCAACTGACTGCAACTGACTTCCACTGTCTTCAAGTGACTACAACTGTCTTCAACTGACTACAACTGACTTCAACTGTCTTCCACTGTCTTCAAGTGACTACAACTGTCTTCAACTGACTACAACTGTCTTCAAATGTCTTCAAGTGACTACAACTGTCTTCAAGTGACTACAACTGTCTTCAACTGTCTTCAACTGACTACAACTGTCTTCAAGTGACTACAACTGGCTTCAACTGTCGTCAAGTGACTACCACTGTCTTCAACTGACTGCAACTGACTTCCACTGTCTTCAAGTGACTACAACTGGCTTCAACTGACTACAACTGACTTCAACTGCCTTCCACTGTCTTCAACTGTCTTCAAGTGACTACAACTGTCTTCCACTATCTTCAACTGACTACAACTGTCTTCAACTGACTACAACTGTCTTCAACTGACTACAACTGTCTTCAACTGACTTCCGCTGTCTTCAACTGACTACAACTGACTACAGCTGTCTTCAACTGTCTTCAACTGACTACAACTGACTACAACTGCTTTCAAGTGACTTCAACTGTCTTCAAGTGACTTCAACTGACTACAACTGTCTTGAATTGGCTACAACTGTCTTCCACTATCCTCGACTGACTTCAACTGCCTTCAACTGCCTTCCACTGTCTTCAACTGACTTCAACTGACTACAACTGTCTTCAACTGACTTCAAGTGACTACAACTGTATTCAACTGCCTTCCACTGACTTCAACTGTCTTCAAGTGACTACAACTGTCTTCAAGTGACTACAACTGTCTTCAACTGTCTTCCAGTGACTACAACTGTCTTCAACTGTCTTCAAGTGACTACAAATGTCTTCAACAGCCTTCCACTGACTTCAAATGTCTTCAAGTGACTACAACTGTCTTCAAGTGACTACAACTGTCTTCAACTGTCTTCAACTGACTACAAATGACTACAACTGTCTTCAACTGACTACAACTGACTACAACTGTCTTCAAGTGACTACAACTGGCTTCAACTGTCGTCAAGTGACTACCACTGTCTTCAACTGACTACAACTGACTTCCACTGTCTTCAACTGCCTTCCACTGTCTTCAACTGTCTTCAAGTGACTACAAACTGTCTTCCACTATCTTCAACTGACTACAACTGTCTTCAACTGACTACAACTGTCTTCAACTGACTTCCACTGTCTTCAACTGACTACAACTGTCTTCAACTGTCTTCAACTGACTACAACTGCTTTCAAGTGACTTCAACTGTCTTCAAGGGACTTCAACTGACTACAACTGTCTTCAACTGACTACAACTGTCTTGAAGTGGCTACAACTGTCTTCCACTATCCTCAACTGACTTCAACTGTCTTCAAGTGACTACAACTGTCTTCAACTGACTACAACTGTCTTCAAGTGACTACAAGTGACTACAACTGTTTTCAACTGACTTCGACTGCCTTCAACTGCCTTCCACTGTCTTCAACTGACTTCAACTGACTACAACTGTCTTCAACTGACTTCTTACTGACTTCAACTACTTTCAGCTGCCCTGAACTGCCTTCCACTGTTTTCCACTGTCTTCAACTGCCTTCCACTGTCTTCAACTGTCTTCAACTGCCTTCCACTGTC
>NC_068430.1:76073444-76080944 GCF_023373465.1 Oncorhynchus keta
ATATAGGTTATGTTCTTAAAGAATCACTGGGTACATGTCATTCATTTATAAGTTATGTTCTTAAATAATCACTGGGTACATATCATTCATTTATAAGTTATGTTCTTAAAGAATCACTGGGTACATGTCATTCATTTATAAGTTATGTTCTTAAAGAATCACTGGGTACATATCATTCATTTATAAGTTATGTTCTTAAAGAATCACTGGGTACATATCATTCATTTATAAGTTATGTTCTTCATGAATCACTGGGTACATGTCATTCATTTATAAGTTATGTTCTTAAAGAATCACTGGGTACATATCATTCATTTATAGGTTATGTTCTTAAATAATCACTGGGTACATATCATTCATTTATAAGTTATGTTCTTAAAGAATCACTGGGTACATATCATTCATTTATAAGTTATGTTCTTAAAGAATCACTGGGTACATGTCATTCATTTATAAGTTATGTTCTTAAAGAATCACTGGGTACATGTCATTCATTTATAAGTTATGTTCTTAAATAATCACTGGGTACATGTCATTCATATATAGGTTATGTTCTTAAAGAATCACTGGGTACATATCATTCATTTATAAGTTATGTTCTTAAAGAATCACTGGGTACATATCATTCATTTATAAGTTATGTTCTTAAAGAATCACTGGGTACATATCATTCATTTATAGGTTATGTTCTTAAATAATCACTGGGTACATATCATTCATTTATAAGTTATGTTCTTAAAGAATCACTGGGTACATGTCATTCATTTATAAGTTATGTTCTTAAAGAATCACTGGGTACATATCATTCATTTATAAGTTATGTTCTTAAAGAATCACTGGGTACATGTCATTCATTTATAAGTTATGTTCTTAAATAATCACTGGGTACATATCATTCATTTATAAGTTATGTTCTTAAAGAATCACTGGGTACATGTCATTCATTTATAAGTTATGTTCTTAAAGAATCACTGGGTACATATCATTCATTTATAAGTTATGTTCTTAAAGAATCACTGGGTACATATCATTCATTTATAGGTTATGTTCTTAAATAATCACTGGGTACATATCATTCATTTATAAGTTATGTTCTTAAAGAATCACTGGGTACATATCATTCATTTATAAGTTATGTTCTTAAAGAATCACTGGGTACATATCATTCATTTATAAGTTATGTTCTTAAAGAATCACTGGGTACATATCATTCATTTATAAGTTATGTTCTTCATGAATCACTGGGTACATGTCATTCATTTATAAGTTATGTTCTTAAAGAATCACTGGGTACATATCATTCATTTATAGGTTATGTTCTTAAATAATCACTGGGTACATATCATTCATTTATAAGTTATGTTCTTAAAGAATCACTGGGTACATATCATTCATTTATAAGTTATGTTCTTAAAGAATCACTGGGTACATGTCATTCATTTATACGTTATGTTCTTAAAGAATCACTGGGTACATATCATTCATGTATAAGTTATGTTCTTAAAGAATCACTGGGTACATATCATTCATATATAGGTTATGTTCTTAAAGAATCACTGGGTACATATCATTCATTTATAAGTTATGTTCTTAAAGAATCACTGGGTACATATCATTCATTTATAAGTTATGTTCTTAAAGAATCACTGGGTACATATCATTCATTTATAGGTTATGTTCTTAAATAATCACTGGGTACATATCATTCATTTATAAGTTATGTTCTTAAAGAATCACTGGGTACATATCATTCATTTATAAGTTATGTTCTTAAAGAATCACTGGGTACATATCATTCATTTATAAGTTATGTTCTTAAAGAATCACTGGGTACATATCATTCATTTATAAGTTATGTTCTTAAAGAATCACTGGGTACATATCATTCATTTATAAGTTCTGTTCTTAAAGAATCACTGGGTACATATCATTCATTTATAAGTTATGTTCTTAAAGAATCACTGGGTACATATCATTCATTTATAGGTTATGTTCTTAAATAATCACTGGGTGCATATCATTCATTTATAAGTTATCTTCTTAAAGAATCACTGGGTACATATCATTCATTTATAAGTTATGTTCTTAAAGAATCACTGGGTACATGTCATTCATTTATAAGTTATGTTCTTAAAGAATCACTGGGTACATATCATTCATTTATAAGTTATGTTCTTAAAGAATCACTGGGTACATGTCATTCATTTATAAGTTATGTTCTTAAAGAATCACTGGGTACATATCATTCATGTCTAAGTTATGTTCTTAAAGAATCACTGGGTACATATCATTCATTTATAAGTTATGTTCTTAAAGAATCACTGGGTACATGTCATTCATTTATAAGTTATGTTCTTCATGAATCACTGGGTACATATCATTCATTTATAAGTTATGTTCTTAAAGAATCACTGGGTACATATCATTCATTTATAAGTTATGTTCTTAAAGAATCACTGGGTACATATCATTCATTTATAAGTTATGTTCTTAAAGAATCACTGGGTACATGTCATTCATTTATAAGTTCTGTTCTTAAAGAATCACTGGGTACATATCATTCATTTATAAGTTATGTTCTTAAAGAATCACTGGGTACATATCATTCATTTATAGGTTATGTTCTTAAATAATCACTGGGTGCATATCATTCATTTATAAGTTATCTTCTTAAAGAATCACTGGGTACATAGCATTCATTTATAAGTTATGTTCTTAAAGAATAACTGGGTACATGTCATTCATTTATAAGTTATGTTCTTAAAGAATCACTGGGTACATGTCATTCATTTATAAGTTCTGTTCTTAAAGAATCACTGGGTACATGTCATTCATTTATAAGTTATGTTCTTAAAGAATCACTGGGTACATGTCATTCATTTATAAGTTATGTTCTTAAAGAATCACTGGGTACATATCATTCATGTCTAAGTTATGTTCTTAAAGAATCACTGGGTACATATCATTCATATATAAGTTCTGTTCTTAAAGAATCACTGGGTACATGTCATTAATTTATAAGTTATGTTCTTAAAGAATCACTGGGTACATATCATTCATGTCTAAGTTATGTTCTTAAAGAATCACTGGGTACATATCATTCATTTATAAGTTATGTTCTTAAAGAATCACTGGGTACATATCATTCATTTATAAGTTATGTTCTTAAAGAATCACTGGGTACATATCATTCATTTATAAGTTATGTTCTTAAAGAATCACTGGGTACATGTCATTCATTTATAAGTTATGTTCTTAAAGAATCACTGGGTACATATCATTCATATATAGGTTATGTTCTTAAAGAATCACTGGGTACATATCATTCATTTATAATATATGCCATTTATCAGACGCTTTTATCCAAAGCGACTTACAGTCATGTGTGCATACATTCATAAGTTATGTTCTTAAAGAATCACTGGGTACATATCATTCATTTATAAGTTATGTTCTTAAAGAATCACTGGGTACATGTCATTCATTTATAAGTTCTGTTCTTAAAGAATCACTGGGTACATGTCATTCATTTATAAGTTATGTTCTTAAAGAATCACTGGGTACATATCATTCATGTCTAAGTTATGTTCTTAAAGAATCACTGGGTACATATCATTCATTTATAGGTTATGTTCTTAAAGAATCACTGGGTACATATCATTCATTTATAAGTTATGTTCTTAAAGAATCACTGGGTACATATCATTCATTTATAAGTTCTGTTCTTAAAGAATCACTGGGTACATATCATTCATTTATAAGTTCTGTTCTTAAAGAATCACTGGGTACATATCATTCATTTATAAGTTATGTTCTTAAAGAATCACTGGGTACATATCATTCATTTATAAGTTATGTTCTTCATGAATCACTGGGTACATATAATTCATGTCTAAGTTATGTTCTTAAAGAATCACTGGGTACATATCATTCATTTATAAGTTATGTTCTTAAAGAATCACTGGGTACATATCATTCATGTCTAAGTTATGTTCTTAAATAATCACTGGGTACATATCATTCATTTATAAGTTATGTTCTTAAAGAATCACTGGGTACATATCATTCATTTATAAGTTATGTTCTTCATGAATCACTGGGTACATATAATTTATGTCTAAGTTATGTTCTTAAAGAATCACTGGGTACATATCATTCATTTATAAGTTATGTTCTTAAAGAATCACTGGGTACATGTCATTCATTTATAAGTTATGTTCTTAAAGAATCACTGGGTACATATCATTCATTTATAAGTTATGTTCTTAAAGAATCACTGGGTACATATCATTCATGTCTAAGTTATGTTCTTAAAGAATCACTGGGTACATATCATTCATTTATAGGTTATGTTCTTAAAGAATCACTGGGTACATATCATTCATTTATAAGTTATGTTCTTAAAGAATCACTGGGTACATATCATTCATTTATAAGTTCTGTTCTTAAAGAATCACTGGGTACATATCATTCATTTATAAGTTCTGTTCTTAAAGAATCACTGGGTACATATCATTCATTTATAAGTTATGTTCTTAAAGAATCACTGGGTACATATCATTCATTTATAAGTGATGTTATTCATGAATCACTGGGTACATATAATTCATGTCTAAGTTATGTTCTTAAAGAATCACTGGGTACATATCATTCATTTATAAGTTATGTTCTTAAAGAATCACTGGGTACATATCATTCATGTCTAAGTTATGTTCTTAAATAATCACTGGGTACATATCATTCATTTATAAGTTATGTTCTTAAAGAATCACTGGGTACATATCATTCATTTATAAGTTATGTTCTTCATGAATCACTGGGTACATATAATTTATGTCTAAGTTATGTTCTTAAAGAATCACTGGGTACATATCATTCATTTATAAGTTATGTTCTTAAAGAATCACTGGGTACATATCATTCATTTATAAGTTATGTTCTTAAAGAATCACTGGGTACATATCATTCATTTATAAGTTATGTTCTTAAAGAATCACTGGGTACATATCATTCATGTCTAAGTTATGTTCTTAAAGAATCACTGGGTACATATCATTCATTTATAAGTTATGTTCTTAAAGAATCACTGGGTACATATCATTCATTTATAGGTTATGTTCTTAAAGAATCACTGGGTACATATCATTCATTTATAGGTTATGTTCTTAAAGAATCACTGGGTACATATCATTCATTTATAGGTTATGTTCTTAAATAATCACTGGGTACATATCATTCATTTATAAGTTATGTTCTTAAAGAATCACTGGGTACATGTCATTCATTTATAAGTTATGTTCTTAAAGAATCACTGGGTACATATCATTCATTTATAAGTTATGTTCTTAAAGAATCACTGGGTACATGTCATTAATTTATAAGTTATGTTCTTAAAGAATCACTGGGTACATATCATTCATTTATAAGTTATGTTCTTAAAGAATCACTGGGTACATATCATTCATTTATAGGTTATGTTCTTAAATAATCACTGGGTACATATCATTCATTTATAAGTTATGTTCTTAAAGAATCACTGGGTACATATCATTCATTTATAAGTTATGTTCTTCATGAATCACTGGGTACATATCATTCATGTCTAAGTTATGTTCTTAAAGAATCACTGGGTACATATCATTCATTTATAAGTTATGTTCTTAAAGAATCACTGGGTACATATCATTCATTTATAAGTTATGTTCTTAAAGAATCACTGGGTACATATCATTCATTTATAAGTTATGTTCTTAAAGAATCACTGGGTACATATCATTCATTTATAAGTTATGTTCTTAAAGAATCACTGGGTACATATCATTCATTTATAAGTTATGTTCTTAAAGAATCACTGGGTACATATCATTCATTTATAAGTTATGTTCTTAAAGAATCACTGGGTACATATCATTCATTTATAAGTTATGTTCTTAAAGAATCACTGGGTACATATCATTCATGTCTAAGTTATGTTCTTAAAGAATCACTGGGTACATATCATTCATTTATAAGTTATGTTCTTAAAGAATCACTGGGTACATATCATTCATTTATAAGTTATGTTCTTCATGAATCACTGGGTACATATCATTCATGTCTAAGTTATGTTCTTAAAGAATCACTGGGTACATATCATTCATTTATAGGTTATGTTCTTAAATAATCACTGGGTACATATCATTCATGTCTAAGTTATGTTCTTAAAGAATCACTGGGTACATATCATTCATTTATAAGTTATGTTCTTAAAGAATCACTGGGTACATATCATTCATTTATAAGTTATGTTCTTAAAGAATCACTGGGTACATATCATTCATGTCTAAGTTATGTTCTTAAAGAATCACTGGGTACATATCATTCATTTATAGGTTATGTTCTTAAATAATCACTGGGTACATATCATTCATTTATAGGTTATGTTCTTAAAGAATCACTGGGTACATATCATTCATTTATAGGTTATGTTCTTAAATAATCACTGGGTACATATCATTCATGTCTAAGTTATGTTCTTAAAGAATCACTGGGTACATATCATTCATTTATAAGTTATGTTCTTAAAGAATCACTGGGTACATATCATTCATTTATAAGTTATGTTCTTAAAGAATCACTGGGTACATATCATTCATTTATAGGTTATGTTCTTAAAGAATCACTGGGTACATATCATTCATGTATAAGTTATGTTCTTAAAGAATCACTGGGTACATGTCATTCATTTATAAGTTATGTTCTTAAAGAATCACTGGGTACATATCATTCATTTATAAGTTATGTTCTTAAAGAATCACTGGGTACATATCATTCATTTATAAGTTATGTTCTTAAAGAATCACTGGGTACATATCATTCATTTATAAGTTATGTTCTTAAAGAATCACTGGGTACATGTCATTCATTTATAAGTTATGTTCTTAAAGAATCACTGGGTACATATCATTCATTTATAGGTTATGTTCTTAAAGAATCACTGGGTACATATCATTCATTTATAAGTTATGTTCTTAAAGAATCACTGGGTACATATCATTCATTTATAAGTTATGTTCTTAAAGAATCACTGGGTACATATCATTCATTTATAAGTTATGTTCTTAAAGAATCACTGGGTACATATCATTCATTTATAAGTTATGTTCTTAAAGAATCACTGGGTACATGTCATTCATTTATAAGTTATGTTCTTAAAGAATCACTGGGTACATATCATTCATTTATAAGTTATGTTCTTAAAGAATCACTGGGTACATATCATTCATTTATAAGTTATGTTCTTAAAGAATCACTGGGTACATATCATTCATTTATAGGTTATGTTCTTAAAGAATCACTGGGTACATATCATTCATTTATAAGTTATGTTCTTAAAGAATCACTGGGTACATATCATTCATGTCTAAGTTATGTTCTTAAAGAATCACTGGGTACATATCATTCATTTATAAGTTATGTTCTTAAAGAATCACTGGGTACATATCATTCATTTATAGGTTA
>NC_068430.1:76085944-76128444 GCF_023373465.1 Oncorhynchus keta
CTCTCACTATGTCTCTGTCCCCTGTAGTATCTCTCCCTCTCTCACTATGTCTCTGTCCCCTGCAGTATCTCTCCCTCTCTCACTATGTCTCTGTCCCCTGCAGTATCTCTCTCCCTCTCTCACTATGTCTCTGTCCCCTGCAGTATCTCTCCCTCTCTCACTATGTCTCTGTCCCCTGCAGTATCTCTCCCTCTCACTATGTCTCTGTCCCCTGCAGTATCTCTCCCTCTCACTATGTCTCTGTCCCCTGCAGTATCTCTCCCTCTCTCTCTATGTCTCTGTCCCCTGCAGTATCTCTCCCTCTCACTATGTCTCTGTCCCCTGCAGTATCTCTCCCTCTCACTATGTCTCTGTCCCCTGCAGTATCTCTCCCTCTCTCACTATGTCTCTGTCCCCTGTAGTATCTCTCCCTCTCTCACTATGTCTCTGTCCCCTGCAGTATCTCTCCCTCTCTCTATGTCTCTGTCCCCTGCAGTATCTCTCCCTCTCTCACTATGTCTCTGTCCCCTGCAGTATCTCTCCCTCTCACTATGTCTCTGTCCCCTGCAGTATCTCTCCCTCTCTCTCTATGTCTCTGTCCCCTGTAGTATCTCTCCCTCTCACTATGTCTCTGTTCCCTGCAGTATCTCTCCCTCTCACTATGTCTCTGTCCCCTGCAGTATCTCTCCCTCTCACTATGTCTCTGTCCCCTGTAGTATCTCTCCCTCTCTCACTATGTCTCTGTCCCCTGCAGTATCTCTCCCTCTCACTATGTCTCTGTCCCCTGCAGTATCTCTCCCTCTCACTATGTCTCTGTCCCCTGCAGTATCTCTCTCTCTCACTATGTCTCTGTCCCCTGCAGTATCTCTCCCTCTCTCACTATGTCTCTGTCCCCTGCAGTATCTCTCCCTCTCTCACTATGTCTCTGTCCCCTGCGGTATCTCTCCCTCTCTCACTATGTCTCTGTCCCCTGCAGTATCTCTCCCTCTCTCACTATGTCTCTGTCCCCTGTAGTATCTCTCCCTCTCACTATGTCTCTGTCCCCTGTAGTATCTCTCCCTCTCTCACTATGTCTCTGTCCCCTGCAGTATCTCTCTCTCTCACTATGTCTCTGTTCCCTGCAGTATCTCTCCCTCTCACTATGTCTCTGTTCCCTGCAGTATCTCTCTCTCTCACTATGTCTCTGTCCCCTGCAGTATCTCTCCCTCTCTCACTATGTCTCTGTCCCCTGTAGTATCTCTCCCTCTCACTATGTCTCTGTCCCCTGTAGTATCTCTCCCTCTCACTATGTCTCTCTCCCCTGTAGTATCTCTCCCTCTCACTATGTCTCTGTCCCCTGCAGTATCTCTCCCTCTCACTATGTCTCTGTCCCCTGCAGTTTCTCTCCCTCTCTCACTATGTCTCTGTCCCCTGCAGTATCTCTCCCTCTCACTATGTCTCTGTCCCCTGCAGTATCTCTCCCTCTCACTATGTCTCTGTCCCCTGCAGTATCTCTCCCTCTCTCACTATGTCTCTGTCCCCTGCAGTTTCTCTCCCTCTCTCACTATGTCTCTCTCCCCTGCAGTATCTCTCCCTCTCTCACTATGTCTCTGTCCCCTGCAGTATCTCTCCCTCTCTCACTATGTCTCTCTCCCCTGCAGTATCTCTCCCTCTCTCACTATGTCTCTGTCCCCTGCAGTATCTCTCCCTCTCACTATGTCTCTCTCCCTCTCTCACTATGTCTCTGTCCCCTGCAGTATCTCTCCCTCTCACTATGTCTCTGTCCCCTGCAGTCTCTCTGTCCCCTGCAGTATCTCTCCCTCTCTCACTATGTCTCTGTCCCCTGCAGTATTTCTCCCTCTCTCACTATGTCTCTGTCCCCTGCAGTATCTCTCCCTCTCTCACTATGTCTCTCTCCCCTGCAGTATCTCTCCCTCTCTCACTATGTCTCTGTCCCCTGCAGTATCTCTCTCCCTCTCACTATGACTCTGTCCCCTGCAGTATCTCTCCCTCTCTCACTATGTCTCTGTCCCCTGCAGTATCTCTCCCTCTCTCACTATGTCTCTGTCCCCTGCAGTATCTCTCCCTCTCACTATGTCTCTGTCCCCTGCAGTATCTCTCCCTCTCTCACTATGTCTCTGTCCCCTGCAGTATCTCTCCCTCTCACTATGTCTCTGTCCCCTGCAGTATCTCTCCCTCTCTCACTATGTCTCTGTCCCCTGCAGTATCTCTCCCTCTCACTATGTCTCTGTTCCCTGCAGTATCTCTCTCCCTCTCTCACTATGTCTCTGTCCCCTGTAGTATCTCTCCCTCTCTCACTATGTCTCTGTTCCCTGCAGTATCTCTCCCTCTCTCACTATGTCTCTGTCCCCTGCAGTATCTCTCCCTCTCTCACTATGTCTCTGTCCCCTGCAGTATCTTTCCCTCTCTCACTATGTCTCTGTCCCCTGCAGTATCTCTCCCTCTCTCACTATGTCTCTGTGGGAGAGCGGTAAGTTCAGCCAAAATGGTAAGTTGAGCCACTCATGTTCTAGGAAACCATACACATAATTCATAATTGAACGTACCCTGTCTCGTAGGTCAACCTACCCCATAACCAGGCTAAGTTGTGCCAACCTATGATTTGAATTCTGCTTATTTCCAGGGATACACCACATCCTGAAATACGTGTTAGAAAGAATGCTACATTTCACTTGATGGAATGATGCTGAATGTAAAACCTCAACTTACCCCACTCTCCCCTCCACTATACCCAACTCTCTTTTCTTTCTCCTTCCCTCGCTCCCTCTGTCTGTCCCTTTAGGCCTACTAGAAATCCACCCAGTTGGATCAGTGCCCATTCAGTTCCTTTCACTAACTCCTGGAGTGCATCCCAAATGACACCCTATTCCCTATATAGTGCTCTGGTCAAAAGTAGTGCACTATGTAGGGAATAGGGTGCAATTTGAACTGGCCCTTATCCACATCCATATACTGCGCGTGTGTGTGTGTGTGTGTGTGTGTGTGTGTGTGTGTGTGTGTGTGTGTGTGTGTGTGTGTGTGTGTGTGTGTGTGTGTGTGTGTGTGTGTGTGTGTGTGTGTGTGTGTGTGTGTGTGTGTGTGTGTGTGTGTGTGTTGGACTAGACCTGTTCTGTATGAGGTAACAAGCAGAGGTTTCAACAGCTCTGGGCTTGTGAACAGATAACAGAGAGAGAGAGAGAATACAGGTCTCTTCCTTGTTTTGCTCTGTGTGGGACTCAGCAGTGCTGGGTTTATCAGGAAAGTGACACACACCTACATCGGCACAAACACACAAACAAACATATTCCCACCCAAGCACAAACTCAAACACATGCTCTCTCCCAGACATTGGACAAGATAACACTTAGTGTTCCCACTAACTGCAGCCTTCACATTCAACACTCTACATTATGTTCACACTAACTGCAGCCTTCACATTCAACACTCTACATTATGTTCCCACTAACTGCAGCCTTCACATTCAACACTCCACAATGTTCACACTAACTGCAGCCTTCACATTCAACACTCTACATTATGTTCACACTAACTGCAGCCTTCACATTCAACACTCCACAATGTTCACACTAACTGCAGCCTTCACATTCAACACTCTACATTATGTTCACACTAACTGCAGCCTTCACATTCAACACTCTACATAATGTTCACACTAACTGCAGCCTTCACATTCAACACTCTACATAATGTTCACACTAACTGCAGCCATCACATTCAACACTCTACATTATGTTCACACTAACTGCAGCCTTCACATTCAACACTCTACATTATGTTCACACTAACTGCAGCCTTCACATTCAACACTCTACATTATGTTCACACTAACTGCAGCCTTCACATTCAACACTCTACATTATGTTCACACTAACTGCAGCCTTCACATTCAACACTCCACAATGTTCACACTAACTGCAGCCTTCACATTCAACACTCTACATAATGTTCACACTAACTGCAGCCATCACATTCAACACTCTACATTATGTTCACACTAACTGCAGCCTTCACATTCAACACTCTACATAATGTTTCCACTAACTGCAGCCTTCACATTCAACACTCCACAATGTTCACACTAACTGCAGCCTTCACATTCAACACTCTACATTATGTTCACACTAACTGCAGCCTTCACATTCAACACTCTACATTATGTTCACACTAACTGCAGCCTTCACATTCAACACTCTACATAATGTTCACACTAACTGCAGCCTTCACATTCAACACTCTACATTATGTTCACACTAACTGCACAAGAACTGGAAAGAGACCATACAGTGCATTCAGGATGTATTCAGACCCCTTGACTTTTTCAACATTTTGTTACGTAACAGCTGTATTCTGAAATAGATTAAATCATTTTTTCCTCCTTATCAATCTACAGACAATCTAATGACAAAGCCCCAACATTTTTTTAGAAAACAAAGTATTCAGACCCTCAGGACTTTGTTGAAGCACCTTTGGCAGCGATTACAGCCTTGAGTCTTCTTGGGTATGACGCTACATCTTTCGCACACCTGTATTTGGGGAGTTTCTCCCATTCTTCTCTGCAGATCCTCTCAAGCTCTGTCAGGTTGGATGGGCAGAGTCACTGTACAGCTATTTTCAGGTTTCTCCCGAGATGTTCGATCGGGTTCAAGTCCGGTCTCTGGCTGGGCCACTCAAGGACATTCAGAGACTTGTCCCAACGCCACACCTGTGTTGTCTTGGCTTTGTGCTTAGGGTCGTAGCCCTGTTGGAAGGTGAACCTTCACCCCCAGTCTGAGCTCATGAGCACTCTGGAACAGGTTTTCAACAAGGATCTCTCTGTACTTTGCTCAGTTGATCTTTGCCTCAATCCTGTCTAGTCTCCCAGTCCCTGCCGCTGAAAAACATCCCCCACAGCATGATGCTGCCACCACCATGCTTCACCGTAGGGATGGTGCTAGGTTTCCTCCAGATGTGAAGCTTGGCATTCAGGCCAAAGAGTTCAATCTTGGTTTCATCAGACCAGAGAATCTTGTTCCTGATGGTTCAAGTTTTTTAGGTGCCTTTTAGCAAACTCCAAGCGGGCTGTCATGTGCCTTTTACTGAGGAGTGGCTTCCGTCTGGCTACTCTACCATAAAGGCCTGATTGGTGGAGTGCTGCAGAGATGGAACTTTGGAGCCCTGTCACAGTCATTTATTTCTGTTTTTAATTTTTTATAAATTTGCAAAAATGTCTAAAAACCTGTTTTCGCTTTGTCATTATGGGGTAGTGTGTGCAGATTGATGAGGAAAAATGTAAATTAATCAATTTTAGACTAAGGCTATAAGGTGACAAAACTTGGAAAAGGGGAAGGGGTCTGAATACATTCCAAATGCACTGTATATACTGTATACAGACACATAGGAACGCACTGTAATTCACTGTAATTCACTGTGATTTACTGTCATTTACTGTGATAGCAGTCCTTTGTGAAAGTGACCCTGGATAAACACACACAGACAGATACACAGACACAGAGTCACCCTGGATAAATGCACAAGATTACACAGCTGACTGCTTAGATTCTGTCACCGATCCAGCCCAATTCACCCTAGGTAATCTAGCACCCCTGTTGTCCCTCACACACACTCTCAGCGTGTGTGTGTGTGTGTGTTTCCCTATCTCAGCATATCTGCCTGCTATGGAGTACAACTGTATGCATGGGCCAGTTTTATGTTACTCTGGACCTCCTGATACTGTTACACAGACACACTTATACTGTTCTCACCTGCTGGTGACAGATGAGAGGTGAGAGGTCATAGGTCATAGGGTAAAAGACGTGACTGACGTGGCACGTATACACCAGCTCCACACACTTATACCGTACTTACACACAGTAGATCCAAAGCAAGTCGAAGGGTAAGGGGTTAGAGGTCAGAGGTCATAGCGTTAAAGGATATGGGCTGGACACGGCACGTATACACCAGCTCCTGGGGAACGTGGTCTGCTTGAGACAGAAGAAGATGACAGGAGCCAGCTCAGGATACGGAACTATTAGGGTGCTGATGTCACTGCTCGCATCATCATTATTGTCACCGTTGCACTCCTCCTCTTCTTCCATCACTTGTTCTTCTAGGATCGATTCCTCCATCCTCCGCTCCATCCGCTGCTCTTCCTCCTCCTCCTCTTCCTCGAGGGAGGAGCCACGGCGGGGGAGGGTCATCTCGTCGTCCCTGGAGATGGAGACAACCACCTCTGCTCCGGGACCCTCCTCCTTGGTCGTCATGGCAGCAGGGCGGTCTGAGGTAGAGGGGAGAGAGGAGAGAGAGGAAGGGGAGACAGAGGTGAAAGAGGAGAGGTGAAGAAGTGGTGAGAGAACAGGATCAACATGTCCTTTATGAGTTACTAATGTACAGCACAAACTCTGAGTTTATGTCCCAGATATACCTCAAGGGGTTCAATATGTACAGTGCTGACAAATTAATGATGCTGAACAGACGTGTAGGGAGATTATGAGGGCCAGACATTAGTAATAGACATAGACACAATGATTCACAGTGTGTCTTCTAACACACACACACACTTCAGAATATATAGATCAGAGTTACTCAACTCTTACCCTATGAGGTCTGGAGTCTGGAGTCTGCTGGTTTCTGTTCTACCTGATAATTAATTGTACACCCCTGGTGTCCCTGACTAGAGGGGAACAATGGAAAAACGCAGTGGAACTAGTCTCAAGGTCCAGAGTTGAGTTTGAGGGATATAAAGCATGATGACATGTGATTGTACATACATCACAAATCACCTGACACATAAAGGACATGTAGTCAGTCACATGACAGCTGAGGGACAGTCAGGGTTGTGTGTGCGTGTGGCTGTGAACAGCTGAGGGACAGTCAGGGTTGTGTGTGCGTGTGGCTGTGAACAGCTGAGGGACAGTCAGGGTTGTGTGTGCGTGTGGCTGTGAACAGCTGAGGGACAGTCAGGGTTGTGTGTGCGTGTGGCTGTGAACAGCTGAGGGACAGTCAGGGTTGTGTGTGCGTGTGGCTGTGAACAGCTGAGGGACAGTCAGGGTTGTGTGTGCGTGTGGCTGTGAACAGCTGAGGGACAGTCAGGGTTGTGTGTGCGTGTGGCTGTGAACAGCTGAGGGACAGTCAGGGTTGTGTGTGCGTGTGGCTGTGAACAGCTGAGGGACAGTCAGGGTTGTGTGTGCGTGTGGCTGTGAACAGCTGAGGGACAGTCAGGGTTGTGTGTGCGTGTGGCTGTGAACAGCTGAGGGACAGTCAGGGTTGTGTGTGCGTGTGGCTGTGAACAGCTGAGGGACAGTCAGGGTTGTGTGTGCGTGTGGCTGTGAACAGCTGAGGGACAGTCAGGGTTGTGTGTGCGTGTGGCTGTGAACAGCTGAGGGACAGTCAGGGTTGTGTGTGCGTGTGGCTGTGAACAGCTGAGGGACAGTCAGGGTTGTGTGTGCGTGTGGCTGTGAACAGCTGAGGGACAGTCAGGGTTGTGTGTGCGTGTGGCTGTGAACAGCTGAGGGACAGTCAGGGTTGTGTGTGCGTGTGGCTGTGAACAGCTGAGGGACAGTCAGGGTTGAGGTGTGTGCGTGTGGCTGTGAACAGCTGAGGACAGTCAGGGTTGTGTGTGCGTGTGGCTGTGAACAGCTGAGGGACAGTCAGGGTTGTGTGTGCGTGTGGCTGTGAACAGCTGAGGGACAGTCAGGGTTGTGTGTGCGTGTGGCTGTGAACAGCTGAGGGACAGTCAGGGTTGTGTGTGCGTGTGGCTGTGAACAGCTGAGGACAGTCAGGGTTGTGTGTGCGTGTGGCTGTGAACAGCTGAGGGACAGTCAGGGTTGTGTGTGCGTGTGGCTGTGAACAGCTGAGGGACAGTCAGGGTTGTGTGTGCGTGTGGCTGTGAACAGCTGAGGACAGTCAGGGTTGTGTGTGCGTGTGGCTGTGAACAGCTGAGGGACAGTCAGGGTTGTGTGTGCGTGTGGCTGTGAACAGCTGAGGACAGTCAGGGTTGTGTGTGCGTGTGGCTGTGAACAGCTGAGGGACAGTCAGGGTTGTGTGTGCGTGTGGCTGTGAACAGCTGAGGGACAGTCAGGGTTGTGTGTGCGTGTGGCTGTGAACAGCTGAGGGACAGTCAGGGTTGTGTGTGCGTGTGGCTGTGAACAGCTGAGGGACAGTCAGGGTTGTGTGTGCGTGTGGCTGTGAACAGCTGAGGGACAGTCAGGGTTGTGTGTGCGTGTGGCTGTGAACAGCTGAGGACAGTCAGGGTTGTGTGTGCGTGTGGCTGTGAACAGCTGAGGGACAGTCAGGGTTGTGTGTGCGTGTGGCTGTGAACAGCTGAGGACAGTCAGGGTTGTGTGTGCGTGTGGCTGTGAACAGCTGAGGGACAGTCAGGGTTGTGTGTGCGTGTGGCTGTGAACAGCTGAGGGACAGTCAGGGTTGTGTGTGCGTGGCTGTGAACAGCTGAGGGACAGTCAGGGGTTGTGTGGCTGTGAACAGCTGAGGCTGTGAACAGCTGAGGGACAGTCAGGGTTGTGTGGGTGGCTGTGAACAGCTGGGACAGTCAGGGCGTGCGTGTGGCTGTGAACAGCTGAGGGACAGTCAGGGTTGTGTGTGCGTGTGGCTGTGAACAGCTGAGGACAGTCAGGGTTGTGTGTGCGTGTGGCTGTGAACAGCTGAGGGACAGTCAGGGTTGTGTGTGCGTGTGGCTGTGAACAGCTGAGGGACAGTCAGGGTTGTGTGTGCGTGTGGCTGTGAACAGCTGAGGACAGTCAGGGTTGTGTGTGCGTGTGGCTGTGAACAGCTGAGGGACAGTCAGGGTTGTGTGTGCGTGTGGCTGTGAACAGCTGAGGGACAGTCAGGGTTGTGTGTGCGTGTGGCTGTGAACAGCTGAGGGACAGTCAGGGTTTGTGTGCGTGTGGCTGTGAACAGCTGAGGGACAGTCAGGGTTGTGTGTGCGTGTGGCTGTGAACAGCTGAGGGACAGTCAGGGTTGTGTGTGCGTGTGGCTGTGAACAGCTGAGGGACAGTCAGGGTTGTGTGTGCGTGTGGCTGTGAACAGCTGAGGGACAGTCAGGGTTGTGTGTGCGTGTGGCTGTGAACAGCTGAGGACAGTCAGGGTTGTGTGTGCGTGTGGCTGTGAACAGCTGAGGGACAGTCAGGGTTGTGTGTGCGTGTGGCTGTGAACAGCTGAGGGACAGTCAGGGTTGTGTGTGCGTGTGGCTGGACAGCTGAGGGACAGTCAGGGTTGTGTGCGTGTGGCTGTGAACAGCTGAGGGACAGTCAGGGTTGTGTGTGCGTGTGGCTGTGAACAGCTGAGGGACAGTCAGGGTTGTGTGTGCGTGTGGCTGTGAACAGCTGAGGGACAGTCAGGGTTGTGTGTGCGTGTGGCTGTGAACAGCTGAGGGACAGTCAGGGTTGTGTGTGCGTGTGCTGTGAACAGCTGAGGACAGTCAGGGTTGTGTGTGCTGTGAACAGGGACAGTCAGGGTTGTGTGTGCGTGTGGCTGTGAACAGCTGAGGGACAGTCAGGGTTGTGTGTGCGTGTGGCTGTGAACAGCTGAGGGACAGTCAGGGTTGTGTGTGCGTGTGGCTGTGAACAGCTGAGGGACAGTCAGGGTTGTGTGTGCGTGTGGCTGTGAACAGCTGAGGGACAGTCAGGGTTGTGTGTGCGTGTGGCTGTGAACAGCTGAGGGACAGTCAGGGTTGTGTGTGCGTGTGGCTGTGAACAGCTGAGGGACAGTCAGGGTTGTGTGTGCGTGGCTGCTGAACAGCTGAGGGACAGTCAGGGTTGTGTGTGCGTGTGGCTGTGAACAGCTGAGGGACAGTCAGGGTTGTGTGCGTGTGCGTGTGGCTGTGAACAGCTGAGGGACAGTCAGGGTTGTGTGTGCGTGTGGCTGTGAACAGCTGAGGGACAGTCAGGGTTGTGTGTGCGTGTGGCTGTGAACAGCTGAGGGACAGTCAGGGTTGTGTGTGCGTGTGGCTGTGAACAGCTGAGGGACAGTCAGGGTTGTGTGTGCGTGTGGCTGTGAACAGCTGAGGACAGTCAGGGTTGTGTGTGCGTGTGGCTGTGAACAACAGCTGAGGGACAGTCTGGAACAGCTGTGTGTGCGTGTGGCTGTGAACAGCTGAGGGACAGTCAGGGTTGTGTGTGCGTGTGGCTGTGAACAGCTGAGGGACAGTCAGGGTGTGGCTGTGTGCGTGTGGCTGTGAACAGCTGAGGGACAGTCAGGGTTGTGTGTGCGTGTGGCTGTGAACAGCTGAGGGACAGTCAGGGTTGTGTGTGCGTGTGGCTGTGAACAGCTGAGGGACAGTCAGGGTTGTGTGTGCGTGTGGCTGTGAACAGCTGAGGGACAGTCAGGGTTGTGTGTGCGTGTGGCTGTGAACAGCTGAGGGACAGTCAGGGTTGTGTGTGCGTGTGGCTGTGAACAGCTGAGGGACAGTCAGGGTTGTGTGTGCGTGTGGCTGTGAACAGCTGAGGGACAGTCAGGGTTGTGTGTGCGTGTGGCTGTGAACAGCTGAGGACAGTCAGGGTTGTGTGTGCGTGTGGCTGTGAACAGCTGAGGACAGTCAGGGTTGTGTGTGCGTGTGGCTGTGAACAGCTGAGGGACAGTCAGGGTTGTGTGTGCGTGTGGCTGTGAACAGCTGAGGGACAGTCAGGGTTGTGTGTGCGTGTGGCTGTGAACAGCTGAGGGACAGTCAGGGTTGTGTGTGCGTGTGGCTGTGAACAGCTGAGGGACAGTCAGGGTTGTGTGTGCGTGTGGCTGTGAACAGCTGAGGACAGTCAGGGTTGTGTGTGCGTGTGGCTGTGAACAGCTGAGGGACAGTCAGGGTTGTGTGTGCGTGTGGCTGTGAACAGCTGAGGACAGTCAGGGTTGTGTGTGCGTGTGGCTGTGAACAGCTGAGGACAGTCAGGGTTGTGTGTGCGTGTGGCTGTGAACAGCTGAGGACAGTCAGGGTTGTGTGTGCGTGTGGCTGTGAACAGCTGAGGGACAGTCAGGGTTGTGTGTGCGTGTGGCTGTGAACAGCTGAGGGACAGTCAGGGTTGTGTGTGCGTGTGGCTGTGAACAGCTGAGGGACAGTCAGGGTTGTGTGTGCGTGTGGCTGTGAACAGCTGAGGGACAGTCAGGGTTGTGTGTGCGTGTGGCTGTGAACAGCTGAGGACAGTCAGGGTTGTGTGTGCGTGTGGCTGTGAACAGCTGAGGACTCAGGGACAGTCAGGGGTGTGTGTGTGCGTGTGGCTGTGAACAGCTGAGGGACAGTCAGGGTTGTGTGTGCGTGTGGCTGTGAACAGCTGAGGGACAGTCAGGGTTGTGTGTGCGTGTGGCTGTGAACAGCTGAGGGACAGTCAGGGTTGTGTGTGCGTGTGGCTGTGAACAGCTGAGGGACAGTCAGGGTTGTGTGTGCGTGTGGCTGTGAACAGCTGAGGGACAGTCAGGGTTGTGTGTGCGTGTGGCTGTGAACAGCTGAGGGACAGTCAGGGTTGTGTGTGCGTGTGGCTGTGAACAGCTGAGGGACAGTCAGGGTTGTGTGTGCGTGTGGCTGTGAACAGCTGAGGGACAGTCAGGGTTGTGTGTGCGTGTGGCTGTGAACAGCTGAGGGACAGTCAGGGTTGTGTGTGCGTGTGGCTGTGCTGAGGGACAACAGCTGAACAGCTGGGACAGTCAGGGTTGTGTGTGCGTGTGGCTGTGAACAGCTGAGGGACAGTCAGGGTTGTGTGTGCGTGTGGCTGTGAACAGCTGAGGGACAGTCAGGGTTGTGTGTGCGTGTGGCTGTGAACAGCTGAGGACAGTCAGGGTTGTGTGTGCGTGTGGCTGTGAACAGCTGAGGGACAGTCAGGGTTGTGTGTGCGTGTGGCTGTGAACAGCTGAGGGACAGTCAGGGGTTGTGTGTGCTGTGAACAGCTGAGGGGTCAGGGTTGTGTGTGCGTGTGGCTGTGAACAGCTGAGGACAGTCAGGGTTGTGTGTGCGTGTGGCTGTGAACAGCTGAGGGACAGTCAGGGTTGTGTGTGCGTGTGGCTGTGAACAGCTGAGGACAGTCAGGGTTGTGTGTGCGTGTGGCTGTGAACAGCTGAGGGACAGTCAGGGTTGTGTGTGCGTGTGGCTGTGAACAGCTGAGGGACAGTCAGGGTTGTGTGTGCGTGTGGCTGTGAACAGCTGAGGACAGTCAGGGTTGTGTGTGCGTGTGGCTGTGAACAGCTGAGGACAGTCAGGGTTGTGTGTGCGTGTGGCTGTGAACAGCTGAGGGACAGTCAGGGTTGTGTGTGCGTGTGGCTGTGAACAGCTGAGGGACAGTCAGGGTTGTGTGTGCGTGTGGCTGTGAACAGCTGAGGACAGTCAGGGTTGTGTGTGCGTGTGGCTGTGAACAGCTGAGGGACAGTCAGGGTTGTGTGTGCGTGTGGCTGTGAACAGCTGAGGACAGTCAGGGTTGTGTGTGCGTGTGGCTGTGAACAGCTGAGGGACAGTCAGGGTTGTGTGTGCGTGTGGCTGTGAACAGCTGAGGACAGTCAGGGTTTGTGTGCGTGTGGCTGTGAACAGTGCGTGTGGCTGTGAACAGCTGAGGGACAGTCAGGGTTGTGTGTGCGTGTGGCTGTGAACAGCTGAGGACAGTCAGGGTTGTGTGTGCGTGTGGCTGTGAACAGCTGAGGGACAGTCAGGGTTGTGTGTGCGTGTGGCTGGAACAGCTGAGGGACAGTCAGGGTTGTGTGTGCGTGTGGCTGTGAACAGCTGAGGACAGTCAGGGTTGTGTGTGCGTGTGGCTGTGAACAGCTGAGGACAGTCAGGGTTGTGTGTGCGTGTGGCTGTGAACAGCTGAGGGACAGTCAGGGTTGTGTGTGCGTGTGGCTGTGAACAGCTGAGGGACAGTCAGGGTTGTGTGTGCGTGTGGCTGTGAACAGCTGAGGGACAGTCAGGGGGTGCTGTGTGCGTGTGGCTGTGAACAGCTGAGGACAGTCAGGGTTGTGTGTGCGTGTGGCTGTGAACAGCTGAGGGACAGTCAGGGTTGTGTGTGCGTGTGGCTGTGAACAGCTGAGGACAGTCAGGGGTGCGTGTGTGAACAGCTGAGGGACAGTCAGGGTTGTGTGGCTGTGAACAGCTGAGGACAGTCAGGGTTGTGTGTGCGTGTGGCTGTGAACAGCTGAGGACAGTCAGGGTTGTGTGTGCGTGTGGCTGTGAACAGCTGAGGGACAGTCAGGGTTGTGTGTGCGTGTGGCTGTGAACAGCTGAGGGACAGTCAGGGTTGTGTGTGCGTGTGGCTGTGAACAGCTGAGGGACAGTCAGGGTTGTGTGTGCGTGTGGCTGTGAACAGCTGAGGACAGTCAGGGTTGTGTGTGCGTGTGGCTGTGAACAGCTGAGGGACAGTCAGGGTTGTGTGTGCGTGTGGCTGTGAACAGCTGAGGACAGTCAGGGTTGTGTGTGCGTGTGGCTGTGAACAGCTGAGGACAGTCAGGGTTGTGTGTGCGTGTGGCTGTGAACAGCTGAGGACAGTCAGGGTTGTGTGTGCGTGTGGCTGTGAACAGCTGAGGGACAGTCAGGGTTGTGTGTGCGTGTGGCTGTGAACAGCTGAGGACAGTCAGGGTTTGTGTGTGCGCTGAGGTGGCTGTGAACAGCTGAGGGACAGTCAGGGTTGTGTGTGCGTGTGGCTGTGAACAGCTGAGGGACAGTCAGGGTTGTGTGTGCGTGTGGCTGTGAACAGCTGAGGACAGTCAGGGTTGTGTGTGCGTGTGGCTGTGAACAGCTGAGGGACAGTCAGGGTTGTGTGTGCGTGTGGCTGTGAACAGCTGAGGACAGTCAGGGTTGTGTGTGCGTGTGGCTGTGAACAGCTGAGGGACAGTCAGGGTTGTGTGTGCGTGTGGCTGTGAACAGCTGAGGGACAGTCAGGGTTGTGTGTGCGTGTGGCTGTGAACAGCTGAGGGACAGTCAGGGTTGTGTGTGCGTGTGGCTGTGAACAGCTGAGGGACAGTCAGGGTTGTGTGTGCGTGTGGCTGTGAACAGCTGAGGGACAGTCAGGGTGTGTGTGTGTGAACAGCGTGTGGCTGTGAACAGCTGAGGGACAGTCAGGGTGTGGCTGTGAACAGCTGAGGGACAGTGTGCGTGTGGCTGTGAACAGCTGAGGGACAGTCAGGGTTGTGTGTGCGTGTGGCTGTGAACAGCTGAGGACAGTCAGGGTTGTGTGTGCGTGTGGCTGTGAACAGCTGAGGGACAGTCAGGGTTGTGTGTGCGTGTGGCTGTGAACAGCTGAGGGACAGTCAGGGTTGTGTGTGCGTGTGGCTGTGAACAGCTGAGGGACAGTCAGGGTTGTGTGTGCGTGTGGCTGTGAACAGCTGAGGACAGTCAGGGTTGTGTGTGCGTGTGGCTGTGAACAGCTGAGGGACAGTCAGGGTTGTGTGTGCGTGTGGCTGTGAACAGCTGAGGGACAGTCAGGGTTGTGTGTGCGTGTGGCTGTGAACAGCTGAGGGACAGTCAGGGTTGTGTGTGCGTGTGGCTGTGAACAGCTGAGGGACAGTCAGGGTTGTGTGTGCGTGTGGCTGTGAACAGCTGAGGGACAGTCAGGGTTGTGTGTGGCTGTGAACAGCTGAGGGACAGTCAGGGTTGTGTGTGTGTGTGGCTGTGAACAGCTGAGGACAGTCAGGGTTGTGTGTGCGTGTGGCTGCTGAACAGCTGAGGGACAGTCAGGGTTGTGTGTGCGTGTGGCTGTGAACAGCTGAGGGACAGTCAGGGTTGTGTGTGCGTGTGGCTGTGAACAGCTGAGGACAGTCAGGGTTGTGTGTGCGTGTGGCTGTGAACAGCTGAGGACAGTCAGGGTTGTGTGTGCGTGTGGCTGTGAACAGCTGAGGGACAGTCAGGGTTGTGTGTGCGTGTGGCTGTGAACAGCTGAGGGACAGTCAGGGTTGTGTGTGCGTGTGGCTGTGAACAGCTGAGGGACAGTCAGGGTTGTGTGTGCGTGTGGCTGTGAACAGCTGAGGGACAGTCAGGGGTTGTGTGTGCGTGTGGCTGCTGAACAGCTGAGGGACAGTCAGGGTTGTGTGTGCGTGTGGCTGTGAACAGCTGAGGACAGTCAGGGTTGTGTGTGCGTGTGGCTGTGAACAGCTGAGGGACAGTCAGGGTTGTGTGTGCGTGTGGCTGTGAACAGCTGAGGACAGTCAGGGTTGTGTGTGCGTGTGGCTGTGAACAGCTGAGGACAGTCAGGGTTGTGTGTGCGTGTGGCTGTGAACAGCTGAGGACAGTCAGGGTTGTGTGTGCGTGTGGCTGTGAACAGCTGAGGACAGTCAGGGTTGTGTGTGCGTGTGGCTGTGAACAGCTGAGGGACAGTCAGGGTTGTGTGTGCGTGTGGCTGTGAACAGCTGAGGGACAGTCAGGGTTGTGTGTGCGTGTGGCTGTGAACAGCTGAGGACAGTCAGGGTTGTGTGTGCGTGTGGCTGTGAACAGCTGAGGAGGGTTGTGTGTGCGTGTGGCTGTGAAC
Source organism: Oncorhynchus keta (assembly GCF_023373465.1). NCBI lineage: Eukaryota > Metazoa > Chordata > Actinopteri > Salmoniformes > Salmonidae > Oncorhynchus > Oncorhynchus keta. Next base: position 76,101,343 of record NC_068430.1, read on the forward strand.
AGGACAGTCAGGGTTGTGTGTGCGTGTGGCTGTGAACAGCTGAGGGACAGTCAGGGTTGTGTGTGCGTGTGGCTGTGAACAGCTGAGGACAGCTCAGGGTTGTGTGTGCGTGTGGACAGTCAGGGTTGTCAGGGTGTGCGTGTGGCTGTGAACAGCTGAGGGACAGTCAGGGTTGTGTGTGCGTGTGGCTGTGAACAGCTGAGGGACAGTCAGGGTTGTGTGTGCGTGTGGCTGTGAACAGCTGAGGACAGTCAGGGTTGTGTGTGCGTGTGGCTGTGAACAGCTGAGGGACAGTCAGGGTTGTGTGTGCGTGTGGCTGTGAACAGCTGAGGGACAGTCAGGGTTGTGTGTGCGTGTGGCTGTGAACAGCTGAGGGACAGTCAGGGTTGTGTGTGCGTGTGGCTGTGAACAGCTGAGGACAGTCAGGGTTGTGTGTGCGTGTGGCTGTGAACAGCTGAGGGACAGTCAGGGTTGTGTGTGCGTGTGGCTGTGAACAGCTGAGGACAGTCAGGGTTGTGTGTGCGTGTGGCTGTGAACAGCTGAGGGACAGTCAGGGGTGCGTTGTGTGTGCAGGGTGTGGCGTGTGTGAACAGCTGAGGACAGTCAGGGTTGTGTGTGCGTGTGGCTGTGAACAGCTGAGGGACAGTCAGGGTTGTGTGTGCGTGTGGCTGTGAACAGCTGAGGGACAGTCAGGGTTGTGTGTGCGTGTGGCTGTGAACAGCTGAGGGACAGTCAGGGTTGTGTGTGCGTGTGGCTGTGAACAGCTGAGGACAGTCAGGGTTGTGTGTGCGTGTGGCTGTGAACAGCTGAGGGACAGTCAGGGTTGTGTGTGCGTGTGGCTGTGAACAGCTGAGGACAGTCAGGGTTGTGTGTGCGTGTGGCTGTGAACAGCTGAGGACAGTCAGGGTGTGTGTGAACAGCTGTGTGTGTGGCTGTGAACAGCTGAGGGACAGTCAGGGTTGTGTGTGCGTGTGGCTGTGAACAGCTGAGGACAGTCAGGGTTGTGTGCGTGTGGCTGTGAACAGCTGAGGACAGTCAGGGTTGTGTGTGCGTGTGGCTGTGAACAGCTGAGGGACAGTCAGGGTTGTGTGTGCGTGTGGCTGTGAACAGCTGAGGGACAGTCAGGGTTGTGTGTGCGTGTGGCTGTGAACAGCTGAGGACAGTCAGGGTTGTGTGTGCGTGTGGCTGTGAACAGCTGAGGACAGTCAGGGTTGTGTGTGCGTGTGGCTGTGAACAGCTGAGGGACAGTCAGGGTTGTGTGTGCGTGTGGCTGTGAACAGCTGAGGACAGTCAGGGTTGTGTGTGCGTGTGGCTGTGAACAGCTGAGGGACAGTCAGGGTTGTGTGTGCAGCTGTGGCTGTGAACAGCTGAGGACAGTCAGGGTTGTGTGTGCGTGTGGCTGTGAACAGCTGAGGGACAGTCAGGGTTGTGTGTGCGTGTGGCTGTGAACAGCTGAGGGACAGTCAGGGTTGTGTGTGCGTGTGGCTGTGAACAGCTGAGGACAGTCAGGGTTGTGTGTGCGTGTGGCTGTGAACAGCTGAGGGACAGTCAGGGTTGTGTGTGCGTGTGGCTGTGAACAGCTGAGGGACAGTCAGGGTTGTGTGTGCGTGTGGCTGTGAACAGCTGAGGGACAGTCAGGGTTGTGTGTGCGTGTGGCTGTGAACAGCTGAGGGACAGTCAGGGTTGTGTGTGCGTGTGGCTGTGAACAGCTGAGGGACAGTCAGGGTTGTGTGTGCGTGTGGCTGTGAACAGCTGAGGGACAGTCAGGGTTGTGTGTGCGTGTGGCTGTGAACAGCTGAGGGACAGTCAGGGTTGTGTGTGCGTGTGGCTGTGAACAGCTGAGGGACAGTCAGGGTTGTGTGTGCGTGTGGCTGTGAACAGCTGAGGACAGTCAGGGTTGTGTGTGCGTGTGGCTGTGAACAGCTGAGGGACAGTCAGGGTTGTGTGTGCGTGTGGCTGTGAACAGCTGAGGACAGTCAGGGTTGTGTGTGCGTGTGGCTGTGAACAGCTGAGGACAGTCAGGGTTGTGTGTGCGTGTGGCTGTGAACAGCTGAGGGACAGTCAGGGTTGTGTGTGCGTGTGGCTGTGAACAGCTGAGGGACAGTCAGGGTTGTGTGTGCGTGTGGCTGTGAACAGCTGAGGACAGTCAGGGTTGTGTGTGCGTGTGGCTGTGAACAGCTGAGGACAGTCAGGGTTGTGTGTGCGTGTGGCTGTGAACAGCTGAGGGACAGTCAGGGTTGTGTGTGCGTGTGGCTGTGAACAGCTGAGGGACAGTCAGGGTTGTGTGTGCGTGTGGCTGTGAACAGCTGAGGGTGTGTGCGTGTGGCTGTGAACAGCTCAGGGTTGTGTGTGCGTGTGGCTGTGAACAGCTGAGGACAGTCAGGGTTGTGTGTGCGTGTGGCTGTGAACAGCTGAGGGACAGTCAGGGTTGTGTGTGCGTGTGGCTGTGAACAGCTGAGGGACAGTCAGGGTTGTGTGTGCGTGTGGCTGTGAACAGCTGAGGACAGTCAGGGTTGTGTGTGCGTGTGGCTGTGAACAGCTGAGGGACAGTCAGGGTTGTGTGTGCGTGTGGCTGTGAACAGCTGAGGACAGTCAGGGTTGTGTGTGCGTGTGGCTGTGAACAGCTGAGGGACAGTCAGGGTTGTGTGTGCGTGTGGCTGTGAACAGCTGAGGGACAGTCAGGGTTGTGTGTGCGTGTGGCTGTGAACAGCTGAGGACAGTCAGGGTTGTGTGTGCGTGTGGCTGTGAACAGCTGAGGGACAGTCAGGGTTGTGTGTGCGTGTGGCTGTGAACAGCTGAGGACAGTCAGGGTTGTGTGTGCGTGTGGCTGTGAACAGCTGAGGGACAGTCAGGGTTGTGTGTGCGTGTGGCTGTGAACAGCTGAGGGACAGTCAGGGTTGTGTGTGCGTGTGGCTGTGAACAGCTGAGGGACAGTCAGGGTTGTGTGTGCGTGTGGCTGTGAACAGCTGAGGACAGTCAGGGTTGTGTGTGCGTGTGGCTGTGAACAGCTGAGGGACAGTCAGGGTTGTGTGTGCGTGTGGCTGTGAACAGCTGAGGGACAGTCAGGGTTGTGTGTGCGTGTGGCTGTGAACAGCTGAGGGACAGTCAGGGTTGTGTGTGCGTGTGGCTGTGAACAGCTGAGGACAGTCAGGGTTGTGTGTGCGTGTGGCTGTGAACAGCTGAGGACAGTCAGGGTTGTGTGTGCGTGTGGCTGTGAACAGCTGAGGGACAGTCAGGTGTGTGCGTGTGGCTGTGAACAGCTGAGGACAGTCAGGGTTGTGGTGCGTGTGGCTGTGAACAGCTGAGGGACAGTCAGGGTTGTGTGTGCGTGTGGCTGTGAACAGCTGAGGACAGTCAGGGTTGTGTGTGCGTGTGGCTGTGAACAGCTGAGGACAGTCAGGGTTGTGTGTGCGTGTGGCTGTGAACAGCTGAGGGACAGTCAGGGTTGTGTGTGCGTGTGGCTGTGAACAGCTGAGGACAGTCAGGGTTGTGTGTGCGTGTGGCTGTGAACAGCTGAGGACAGTCAGGGTTGTGTGTGCGTGTGGCTGTGAACAGCTGAGGGACAGTCAGGGTTGTGTGTGCGTGTGGCTGTGAACAGCTGAGGGACAGTCAGGGTTGTGTGTGCGTGTGGCTGTGAACAGCTGAGGGACAGTCAGGGTTGTGTGTGCGTGTGGCTGAACAGCTGAGGAACAGCTGAACAGCTGAGGACAGTCAGGGTTGTGTGTGCGTGTGGCTGTGAACAGCTGAGGACAGCTGTGCGTGTGGGACAGCTCAGGGTCAGGGTTGTGTGTGCGTGTGGCTGTGAACAGCTGAGGGACAGTCAGGGTTGTGTGTGCGTGTGGCTGTGAACAGCTGAGGGACAGTCAGGGTTGTGTGTGCGTGTGGCTGTGAACAGCTGAGGACAGTCAGGGTTGTGTGTGCGTGTGGCTGTGAACAGCTGAGGGACAGTCAGGGTTGTGTGTGCGTGTGGCTGTGAACAGCTGAGGACAGTCAGGGTTGTGTGTGCGTGAGGTGGCTGTGCTGAACAGCTGAGGGACAGTCAGGGTTGTGTGTGCGTGTGGCTGTGAACAGCTGAGGACAGTCAGGGTTGTGTGTGCGTGTGGCTGTGAACAGCTGAGGACAGTCAGGGTTGTGTGTGCGTGTGGCTGTGAACAGCTGAGGACAGTCAGGGTTGTGTGTGCGTGTGGCTGTGAACAGCTGAGGACAGTCAGGGTTGTGTGTGCGTGTGGCTGTGAACAGCTGAGGGACAGTCAGGGTTGTGTGTGCGTGTGGCTGTGAACAGCTGAGGACAGTCAGGGTTGTGTGTGCGTGTGGCTGTGAACAGCTGAGGGACAGTCAGGGTTGTGTGTGCGTGTGGCTGTGAACAGCTGAGGGACAGTCAGGGTTGTGTGTGCGTGTGGCTGTGAACAGCTGAGGACAGTCAGGGTTGTGTGTGCGTGTGGCTGTGAACAGCTGAGGGACAGTCAGGGTGTGTGTGCGTGTGGCTGTGAACAGCTGAGGACAGTCAGGGTTGTGTGTGCGTGTGGCTGTGAACAGCTGAGGGACAGTCAGGGTTGTGTGTGCGTGTGGCTGTGAACAGCTGAGGACAGTCAGGGTTGTGTGTGCGTGTGGCTGTGAACAGCTGAGGGACAGTCAGGGTTGTGTGTGCGTGTGGCTGTGAACAGCTGAGGGACAGTCAGGGTTTGTGTGCGTGTGGCTGTGAACAGCTGAGGACAGTCAGGGTTGTGTGTGCGTGTGGCTGTGAACAGCTGAGGACAGTCAGGGTTGTGTGTGCGTGTGGCTGTGAACAGCTGAGGACAGTCAGGGTTGTGTGTGCGTGTGGCTGTGAACAGCTGAGGACAGTCAGGGTTGTGTGTGCGTGTGGCTGTGAACAGCTGAGGACAGTCAGGGTTGTGTGTGCGTGTGGCTGTGAACAGCTGAGGACAGTCAGGGTTGTGTGTGCGTGTGGCTGTGAACAGCTGAGGGACAGTCAGGGTTGTGTGCGTGTGGCTGTGAACAGCTGAGGGACAGTCAGGGTTGTGTGTGCGTGTGGCTGTGAACAGCTGAGGGACAGTCAGGGTTGTGTGTGCGTGTGGCTGTGAACAGCTGAGGGACAGTCAGGGTTGTGTGTGCGTGTGGCTGTGAACAGCTGAGGACAGTCAGGGTTGTGTGTGCGTGTGGCTGTGAACAGCTGAGGGACAGTCAGGGTGGCTGTGAACAGCTGAGGTGTGCGTGTGGCTGTGAACAGCTGAGGACAGTCAGGGTTGTGTGTGCGTGTGGCTGTGAACAGCTGAGGGACAGTCAGGGTTGTGTGTGCGTGTGGCTGTGAACAGCTGAGGGACAGTCAGGGTTGTGTGTGCGTGTGGCTGTGAACAGCTGAGGACAGTCAGGGTTGTGTGTGCGTGTGGCTGTGAACAGCTGAGGACAGTCAGGGTTGTGTGTGCGTGTGGCTGTGAACAGCTGAGGACAGTCAGGGTTGTGTGTGCGTGTGGCTGTGAACAGCTGAGGGACAGTCAGGGTTGTGTGTGCGTGTGGCTGTGAACAGCTGAGGACAGTCAGGGTTGTGTGTGCGTGTGGCTGTGAACAGCTGAGGGACAGTCAGGGTTGTGTGTGCGTGTGGCTGTGAACAGCTGAGGACAGTCAGGGTTGTGTGTGCGTGTGGCTGTGAACAGCTGAGGACAGTCAGGGTTGTGTGTGCGTGTGGCTGTGAACAGCTGAGGACAGTCAGGGGTTGTGTGTGCGTGTGGCTGTGAACAGCTGAGGGACAGTCAGGGTTGTGTGTGCGTGTGGCTGTGAACAGCTGAGGACAGTCAGGGTTGTGTGTGCGTGTGGCTGTGAACAGCTGAGGGACAGTCAGGGTTGTGTGTGCGTGTGGCTGTGAACAGCTGAGGACAGTCAGGGTTGTGTGTGCGTGTGGCTGTGAACAGCTGAGGGACAGTCAGGGTGTGTGCGTGTGTGAACAGCTGAGGGACAGTCAGGGTTGTGGCTGTGAACAGCTGAGGGACAGTCAGGGTTGTGTGTGCGTGTGGCTGTGAACAGCTGAGGGACAGTCAGGGTTGTGTGTGCGTGTGGCTGTGGAACAGCTGAGGGACAGTCAGGGTTGTGTGTGCGTGTGGCTGTGAACAGCTGAGGACAGTCAGGGTTGTGTGTGCGTGTGGCTGTGAACAGCTGAGGACAGTCAGGGTTGTGTGTGCGTGTGGCTGTGAACAGCTGAGGACAGTCAGGGTTGTGTGTGCGTGTGGCTGTGAACAGCTGAGGACAGTCAGGGTTGTGTGTGCGTGTGGCTGTGAACAGCTGAGGACAGTCAGGGTTGTGTGTGCGTGTGGCTGTGAACAGCTGAGGGACAGTCAGGGTTGTGTGTGCGTGTGGCTGTGAACAGCTGAGGACAGTCAGGGTTGTGTGTGCGTGTGGCTGTGAACAGCTGAGGGACAGTCAGGGTTGTGTGTGCGTTGTGAACAGCTGAGGACAGTCAGGGTTGTGTGTGCGTGTGGCTGTGAACAGCTGAGGACAGTCAGGGTTGTGTGTGCGTGTGGCTGTGAACAGCTGAGGACAGTCAGGGTTGTGTGTGCGTGTGGCTGTGAACAGCTGAGGGACAGTCAGGGTTGTGTGTGCGTGTGGCTGTGAACAGCTGAGGACAGTCAGGGTTGTGTGTGCGTGTGGCTGTGAACAGCTGAGGACAGTCAGGGTTGTGTGTGCGTGTGGCTGTGAACAGCTGAGGGACAGTCAGGGTTGTGTGTGCGTGTGGCTGAACAGCTGAGGACAGTCAGGGTTGTGTGTGCGTGTGGCTGTGAACAGCTGAGGGACAGTCAGGGTTGTGTGTGCGTGTGGCTGTGAACAGCTGAGGACAGTCAGGGTTGTGTGTGCGTGTGGCTGGCTGCTGAGGGACAGTCAGGGTTGTGTGTGGCTGAGGGACAGTCAGGGTTGTGTGTGCGTGTGGCTGTGAACAGCTGAGGACAGTCAGGGTTGTGTGTGCGTGGGCTGTGAACAGCTGGCTGGACAGTCAGGGTTGTGTGTGCGTGTGGCTGTGAACAGCTGAGGACAGTCAGGGTGTGTGTGTGGCTGTGAACAGCTGAGGGTCAGGGTTGTGTGTGCGTGTGGCTGTGAACAGCTGAGGACAGTCAGGGTTGTGTGTGCGTGTGGCTGTGAACAGCTGAGGGACAGTCAGGGTTGTGTGTGCGTGTGGCTGTGAACAGCTGAGGGACAGTCAGGGTTGTGTGTGCGTGTGGCTGTGAACAGCTGAGGACAGTCAGGGTTGTGTGTGCGTGGGCTTGAACAGCTGAGGTGTGCGTGTGGCTGTGAACAGCTGAGGGACAGTCAGGGTTGTGTGTGCGTGTGGCTGTGAACAGCTGAGGGACAGTCAGGGTTGTGTGTGCGTGTGGCTGTGAACAGCTGAGGACAGTCAGGGTTGTGTGTGCGTGTGGCTGTGAACAGCTGAGGGACAGTCAGGGTTGTGTGTGCGTGTGGCTGTGAACAGCTGAGGGACAGTCAGGGTTGTGTGTGCGTGTGGCTGTGAACAGCTGAGGACAGTCAGGGTTGTGTGTGCGTGTGGCTGTGAACAGCTGAGGACAGTCAGGGTTGTGTGTGCGTGTGGCTGTGAACAGCTGAGGGACAGTCAGGGTTGTGTGTGCGTGTGGCTGTGAACAGCTGAGGACAGTCAGGGTTGTGAACAGCTGAGGGTCAGGGTTGTGTGGCTGTGAACAGCTGAGGACAGTCAGGGTTGTGCGTGTGCGTGAACAGCTGAGGGGTCAGGGTTGTGTGTGAACAGCTGAGGGACAGTCAGGGTTGAGGACAGTCAGGGTGTGTGCGTGTGGCTGTGAACAGCTGAGGGACAGTCAGGGTTGTGTGTGCGTGTGGCTGTGAACAGCTGAGGACAGTCAGGGTTGTGTGTGCGTGTGGCTGTGAACAGCTGAGGACAGTCAGGGTTGTGTGTGCGTGTGGCTGTGAACAGCTGAGGACAGTCAGGGTTGTGTGTGCGTGTGGCTGTGAACAGCTGAGGGACAGTCAGGGTTGTGTGTGCGTGTGGCTGTGAACAGCTGAGGACAGTCAGGGTTGTGTGTGCGTGTGGCTGTGAACAGCTGAGGGACAGTCAGGGTTGTGTGTGCGTGTGGCTGTGAACAGCTGAGGGACAGTCAGGGTTGTGTGTGCGTGTGGCTGTGAACAGCTGAGGACAGTCAGGGTTGTGTGTGCGTGTGGCTGTGAACAGCTGAGGGACAGTCAGGGTTGTGTGTGCGTGTGGCTGTGAACAGCTGAGGACAGTCAGTGCGTGTGGCTGTGAACAGCTGAGGGACAGTCAGGGTTGTGTGTGCGTGTGGCTGTGAACAGCTGAGGACAGTCAGGGTTGTGTGTGCGTGTGGCTGTGAACAGCTGAGGACAGTCAGGGTTGTGTGTGCGTGTGGCTGTGAACAGCTGAGGGACAGTCAGGTGTGTGTGGCTGTGAACAGCTGAGGGACAGTCAGGGTTGTGTGTGGCTGTGAACAGCTGAGGGACAGTCAGGGTTGTGTGTGCGTGTGGCTGTGAACAGCTGAGGGACAGTCAGGGTTGTGTGTGCGTGTGGCTGTGAACAGCTGAGGGACAGTCAGGGTTGTGTGTGCGTGTGGCTGTGAACAGCTGAGGGACAGTCAGGGTTGTGTGTGCGTGTGGCTGTGAACAGCTGAGGGACAGTCAGGGTTGTGTGTGCGTGTGGCTGTGAACAGCTGAGGGACAGTCAGGGTTGTGTGTGCGTGTGGCTGTGAACAGCTGAGGGACAGTCAGGGTTGTGTGTGCGTGTGGCTGTGAACAGCTGAGGGACAGTCAGGGTTGGTTGCTGTGAACAGCTGCGTGTGGCTGCTGTGAACAGCTGAGGACAGTCAGGGTTGTGTGTGCGTGTGGCTGTGAACAGCTGAGGACAGTCAGGGTTGTGTGTGCGTGTGGCTGTGAACAGCTGAGGACAGTCAGGGTTGTGTGTGCGTGTGGCTGTGAACAGCTGAGGACAGTCAGGGTTGTGTGTGCGTGTGGCTGTGAACAGCTGAGGACAGTCAGGGTTGTGTGTGCGTGTGGCTGTGAACAGCTGAGGGACAGTCAGGGTTGTGTGTGCGTGTGGCTGTGAACAGCTGAGGGACAGTCAGGGTTGTGTGTGCGTGTGGCTGGAACAGCTGAGGACAGGGTTGTGTGTGCGTGCTGAGGGCTGTGAACAGCTGAGGGACAGTCAGGGTTGTGTGTGGCTGTGAACAGCTGAGGACAGTCAGGGTTGTGCTGTGGCTGTGAACAGCTGAGGGACAGTCAGGGTTGTGTGTGCGTGTGGCTGTGAACAGCTGAGGGACAGTCAGGGTTGTGTGTGGCTGTGAACAGCTGAGGGACAGTCAGGGTTGTGTGTGCGTGTGGCTGTGAAACATCATCCCAGGAGGTATGGTTTGTTGAGATGTAAGGCAAATGTCCTGATAGGGACACAATAAGAATTGTTATTAGTATTAGTATTAGCAGTACTATCGTTATTATTATTAGTAGTAGTATTAGTAGTAGTATTGTAATTATTACTAATAGTAGTATTAGTGGTATTATTGTAAGTATTATTAGTAGTAGTATTAGTAGTATTATTGCAAGCATTGGTAGTTGTAGTATCAGTGGTATTATTGTAATTATTATTATTAGTAGTATTAGTAGTATTATTGCAATTAGTAGTAGTAGTGTTAGCATTAGCAGTATTATTGTAATTATTATTATTAGTAGTACTAGTAGTATTATTGCAATTATTATTATTAGTAGTATTGGTAGTATTATTGCAATTATTATTATTATTAGTAGTGGTATTAGCAGCATTATTGTAATTATTATTAGTAGTAGTATAAGTAGTGTTATTGTAATTATTATTAGTAGCATTAGTAATATTATTGTACTTATTATTATTAGTATTAGTTTAATTATTGCAATTATTATTAGTAGTAGTAGTATTAGTATTATTATTGTATTACTACTATTAGTAGCATTATCAGTATTATTGTAATTATTCGTATTCATAGTATTATTATTAGTATTAGTGTTAGTGGTATTATTGTAATTGGTATTATTATTGGTAGCAGTAGCAGTATTGTAATCATTGTTAGTAATAGTAGTATTAGTAGCATTATTGTAATTATTTGTATTCATAGTATAAGTAGTATTATTGGAAGTATTATTATTATTAGTGTTAGTAGTAGTATTGTAATTGTTATTAGTATTAGTAGCAGTATTGTAATGATTATTATTGTTATTGGAAGTAGTATTATTGTAATTATTATTATTAGTGATATTATTGTAACTAGTATTATTATTATTAGTGGTAGTAGTATTGTAATTATTATTATTGGGACTATTAGTAGTATTATTGCAATTATTATTATTATTATTATTTATAGTAGTATTATTGCAATTATTATTATTGGTGGTATTCATAGTATTATTGTGATTATTATTGTTTGTGGTATTAGTAGTATTATTGCAATTAGCATTATTGGTATTGGTAGTATTATTGTGATTATTATTATTCGTGGTATCTGTAGTATTATTATAATTATCAGTATTAGTATTAGTAGTATTATTGTGATTATTATTATTTGTGGTATTAGTAGTATTATTGCAATTAGCATTATTAGTAGTAGTATTGTAATTATTATTATTAGAAGTAGTATTATTGTAAGTATTATTAATATTAGTAGTAGTATTATTGTAATTATTATTAGTAGTAGCTGTAGTATTATTGTAATTATCAGTATTAGTATTAGTAGTATTATTGTAATTATTATTAGTAGTATTAGTAGTATTATTGTAATTATTATTAGTAGTAGCTGTAGTATTATTGTAATTATTATTATTAGTATTAGTAGTATTATTGTAATTATTATTAGTAGTAGCTGTAGTATTATTGTAATTATCAGTATTAGTAGTATTATTGTAATTATTATTAGTAGTATTAGTAGTATTATTGTAATTATTATTAGTAGTATTAGTAGTATTATTGTAACTATTATTATTATTAGCAGGATTATTGTAATTATTATTAGTAGTAGCTGTAGTATTATTGTAATTATCAGTATTAGTATTAGTAGTATTATTGTAATTATTATTAGTAGTATTAGTAGTATTATTGTAACTAGTATTATTATTAGCAGGATTATTGTAATTATTGTTAGTATTATTATTGTATTTATTATTATTATACACTGAGTGTACAAAACATTAGGAACATGCTCTTTCCAGGTGAAAGCTATGATCCCTTATTGATGTCACCTGTTAAATCCACATCAAAGGAGACGGGTTAAATAAGGATTTTCAAGCCTTGAGACACTTGAAACATTGATTGTATATGTGTGTCATTCAGAGGGTGAATGGGCAAGACACACATTGAACTGTCTTTGAACAGGGTATGGTAGTAGGTGCCAGGTGCCCTGGTTTGTGTCATGAACTGCAATGCTGCTGGGTTTTTCACTCTCCACAGTTTCCTGTGTGTATCAAGAATGGTCCACCACCCAAAGGACATCCAGCCAACTTGACACAACTGTGGGAAGCATTGGAGTCAACAAGGGCAACCATCCCTGTGGAACGCTTTCGACACCATGTAGAGTCCATGCCCCAACAAATTGAGACTGTTCTGAGGGTTAAAGGGGGTGCGACTCAATATTAGGAAGGTGTTCTTAATGTTTCGTACACTCAGTGATAACATTTATAGGCTTTTCAAATCAAATTCAATGTTTTTTGTTCCATGCACCCAATATAACTGGTGTAGATTTTAGAGTGAAATGCATGCATAAGAGCACTTCACAACTATGTAGAGTTTAAAATAAAATAAAATAATGCAATTAAATCCACAAGGATGGAGCTCTATACGGGGAGTATCAGTACCAGATCAATGATGGAGCTCTATAAAGGGAGTACCAGTACCAGATCACTGATGGAGATCTATAGAGGGAGTACCAGATCACTGATGGAGCTCTATAAAGGGAGTACCAGTACCAGATCACTGATGGAGCTCTATAGAGGGAGTACCAGATCACTGATGGAGCTCTATACAGGGAGTATCAGTACCAGATCAATGATGGAGCTCTATAAAGGGAGTACCAGTACCAGATCACTGATGGAGATCTATAGAGGGAGTACCAGATCAATGATGGAGCTCTATACAGGGAGTATCAGTACCAGATCAATGATGGAGCTCTATACAGGGAGTACCAGTACCAGATCAATGATGGAGCTCTATACAGGGAGTACCAGTACCAGATCAATGATGGAGCTCTATACAGGGAGTATCAGTACCAGATCAATGATGGAGCTCTATACAGGGAGTACCAGTACCAGATCAATGATGGAGCTCTATACAGGGAGTACCAGTACCAGATCAATGATGGAGCTCTATACAGGGAGTACCAGTACCAGATCAATGATGGAGCTCTATACAGGGAGTACCAGTACCAGATCAATGATGGAGCTCTATACAGGGAGTACCAGTACCAGATCAATGATGGAGCTCTATACAGGGAGTACCAGTACCAGATCAATGATGGAGCTCTATACAGGGAGTACCAGTACCAGATCAATGATGGAGCTCTATACAGGGAGTACCAGTACCAGATCAATGATGGAGCTCTATACAGGGAGTACCAGTACCAGATCAATGATGGAGCTCTATACAGGGAGTACCAGTACCAGGTCAATGATGGAGCTCTATACAGGGAGTACCAGTACCAGATCAATGATGGAGCTCTATACAGGGAGTACCAGTACCAGGTCAATGATGGAGCTCTATACAGGGAGTATCAGTACCAGATCAATGATGGAGCTCTATAAAGGGAGTACCAGTACCAGATCAATGATGGAGCTCTATACAGGGAGTACCAGTACCAGATCAATGATGGAGCTCTATAAAGGGAGTACCAGTACCAGATCACTGATGGAGATCTATAGAGGGAGTACCAGATCACTGATGGAGCTCTATACAGGGAGTATCAGTACCAGATCAATGATGGAGCTCTATACAGGGAGTATCAGTACCAGATCAATGATGGAGCTCTATAAAGGGAGTACCAGTACCAGATCAATGATGGAGCTCTATACAGGGAGTATCAGTACCAGATCACTGATGGAGCTCAAAACAGGGAGTACCAGTACCAGATCGATGATGGAGCTCTATACAGGGAGTACCAGATCACTGATGGAGCTCTATACAGGGAGTACCAGATCACTGATGGAGCTCTATACAGGGGGTACCAGTACCAGATCAATGATGGAGCTCTATACAGGGAGTACCAGTAGCAGATCAATGAAGGAGCTCTATACAGGGAGTAGCAGATCAATGATGGAGCTCTATAAAGGGAGTACCAGTAGCAGATCCATGAAGGAGCTCTATACAAGGAGAACCAGTACCAGATCACTGATGGAGCTCTATACAGGTAGTATCAGTACCAGATCAATGATGGAGCTCTATACAGGGAGTACCAGTACCAGATCAATTATGTTGCTCTATTCAGGGAGTACCAGTACCAGATCAATGATGGAGCTCTATAAAGGGAGTACCAGTATCAGATCAATGATGGAGCTCTATACAGGGAGTATCAGTTCCAGATCAATGATGGAGCTCTTTACAGGGAGTATCAGTACCAGATCAATGATGGAGCTCTATACAGGGAGAACCAGATCACTGATGGAGCTCTATACAGGGAGTACCAGAACACTGATGGAGCTCTATACAGGGAGTACCATATCACTGATAGAGCTCTATACAGGGAGTATCAGTACCAGATCACTGATGGAGCTCTATACAGGGAGAACCAGATCACTGATGGAGCTCTATACAGGGAGTACCATATCACTGATAGAGCTCTATACAGGGAGTATCAGTACCAGATCAATGATGGAGCTCTATACAGGGAGTACCAGTATCAGATCAATGATGGAGCTCTTTACAGGGAGTATCAGTACCAGATCAATGGTGGGGCTCTATACAGGGAGAAACAGATCACTGATGAAGCTCTATACAGGGAGAACCAGATCACTGATGGAGCTCTATACAGGGAGTACCAGATCACTGATGGAGCTCTATACAGGGAGTACCAGATCACTGATGGAGCTCTATAAAGGAAGTACCAGATCACTGATGGAGCTCTATACAGGGAGTACCAGATCACTGATGGAGCTCTATACAGGGAGTACCAGATCACTGATGGAGCTCTATACAGGGAGTACCAGATCACTGATGGAGCTCTATACAGGGAGTACCAGTACCAGATCAATGATGGAGCTCTATACAGGGAGTACCAGTACCAGGTCAATGATGGAGCTCTATACAGGGAGTATCAGTACCAGATCAATGGTGGGGCTCTATACAGGGAGTATCAGTACCAGATCAATGATGGAGCTCTATACAGGGAGTACCAGTACCAGATCACTGATGGAGCTCTATACAGGGAGTATCAGTACCAGATCAATGATGGAGCTCTATACAGGGAGTATCAGTACCAGATCAATGATGGAGCTCTATACAGGGAGTACCAGTACCAGATCACTGATGGAGCTCTATACAGGGAGTATCAGTACCAGATCAATGATGGAGCTCTATACAGGGAGTACCAGTACCAGATCACTGATGGAGCTCTATACAGGGAGTACCAGTACCAGATCAATGATGGAGCTCTATACAGGGAGTACCAGTACCAGATCACTGATGGAGCTCTATACAGGGAGTATCAGTACCAGATCAATGATGTTGCTCTATACAGGGAGTACCAGTACCAGATCAATGATGGAGCTCTATAAAGGGAGTACCAGTACCAGATCACTGATGGAGCTCTATACAGGGAGTACCAGTACCAGATCACTGATGGAGCTCTTTTCAGGTAGTATCAGTACCAGATCAATGATGGAGCTCTATACAGGGAGTACCAGTATCAGATCAATGATGGAGCTCTATACAGGGAGTATCAGTACCAGATCAATGATGGAGCTCTATACAGGGAGAACCAGATCACTGATGGAGCTCTATACAGGGAGTACCAGATCACTGATGGAGCTCTATACAGTGAGTACCAGATCACTGATGGAGCTCTATAAAGGGAGTACCAGATCACTGATGGAGCTCTATACAGGGAGTACCAGATCACTGATGGAGCTCTATACAGTGAGTACCAGATCACTGATGGAGCTCTATAAAGGGAGTACCAGATCACTGATGGAGCTCTATACAGGGAGTACCAGTACCAGATCAATGATGGAGCTCTATACAGGGAGTACCAGTACCAGATCAATGATGTTGCTCTATACAGGGAGTACCAGTACCAGATCAATGATGGAGCTCTATAAAGGGAGTACCAGTACCAGATCACTGATGGAGCTCTATACAGGGAGTACCAGTACCAGATCACTGATGGAGCTCTATACAGGGAGTACCAGTATCAGATCAATGATGGAGCTCTATACAGGGAGTATCAGTACCAGATCAATGATGGAGCTCTATACAGGGAGAACCAGATCACTGATGGAGCTCTATACAGGGAGTACCAGATCACTGATGGAGCTCTATACAGTGAGTACCAGATCACTGATGGAGCTCTATAAAGGGAGTACCAGATCAATGATGGAGCTCTATACAGGGAGTACCAGATCACTGATGGAGCTCTATACAGGGAGTACCAGATCACTGATGGAGCTCTATACAGGGAGTACCAGATCACTGATGGAGCTCTATATAGGGAGTACCAGATCAATGATGGAGGTCTATACAGGGAGTACCAGATCAATGATGGAGCTCTATACAGGGAGTACCAGATCACTGATAGAGCTCTATACAGGGAGTACCAGTACCAGATCACTGTGCAGAGGTACAAGGTATTTGAGGTAGATATGTACATGAAAGCAGGTAAAGTGACCAGGCATCAGGATAGATAATAATACGAGTAAAATAAAGTACAGAGTAGCAGCAAATTATGAGTGTAAAAGTGTGTGTGTGTGTGTGTAATGTGTGTGTTATGTGTGTGTGTGTGTGTGTGTGCGTGTGTGTATGTAGTGTATGTGAATGTGGGAGTTTTGTGTGGGAGTGTCAATGTAGTGTGTGTGAGTGAGTCTGCATATGGTGTGTATTTATAGTCTCGTGAGTGTGCGTATGGTGTGTATTTATAGTCTCGTGAGTGTGCGTATGGTGTGTATTTATAGTCTCGTGAGTGTGCGTATGGTGTGTATTTATAGTCTAGTGAGTGTGCGTATGGTGTGTATTTATAGTCTAGTGAGTGTGCGTATGGTGTGTATTTATAGTCTAGTGAGTGTGCGTATGGTGTGTATTTATAGTCTCGTGAGTGTGCGTATGGTGTGTATTTATAGTCTAGTGAGTGTGCGTAGGGTCGATGCAAGATAGAGTCAGTGCCGATCGTTTGGCTACCATTAATTGGCTACTTAGCAATCTGGCTATTTAGCAGTCTTATGGCTTCGGGGGAGAGGCTGTCTCGGAGCCAGTTGGTCCTAGAGCCGATGCTCTGTTACTGTTTGCCGGATGGTAGCGGAATGAACAGCCTATGGCTTGGAAGACTGGAGACTTTTCCGGGCCCTCCTGTTACACCGCCTGTTATAGAGGTCTTGGATGGCAGGGAGCTAGGCGGTGTAGTTGCCATACCAAGCAGCTGATGCAGCCAGTCAAGATGCTCTCGATGGTGCAGCTGTTTAAGGATCTGATGGGCCAGATCTTTTCAGCCTCCTGAGGGGCTTCACGACTATGCGGTTGTGTGTGGACCATGTTAAGTCGTTAGTGATGTGAACGCCAAGGAATTTAAAACTCTCAACCTGCTCCCCAACAGCCCCATCAATGTGGATGGGGGCGAGCTCTGCCCTCTTTCTCCTCTAGTTCACAATCAGCTCCTTGGTTTTTCTGACGTTGTTGTCCTGGCACCACGCTGCTAAGTCTCTGACTTCCTCCCTGTAGTCTGACTCATCGCTGTCGATGATCAGGCCTACAGCACTGTTGTGTCATTATCCTTGGCCTCGCAGCTGTGGGTGAACAGGTGGACTCCAATCAAGTTGTAGAAACATCTCAAGGATGATCAATGGAAACAGGATGCACCTGAGCTCAATTTCGAGTCTCATAGCAAAGGGTCGGAATACTTATGTAAATAAGGTATTTCTGTTTTTAATTTTTAATACATTTGCAAACATTTTTTTTTAAAGTTCTTTTTTGCTTTGTCATTATGGGGTATTGTTTGTAGATTCATGAGGAAAAAAATGTATTTAATCCATTTTAGAATAAGGCTGTAACGTAACAAAATGTGGAAAAGGGGAAGGGGCCTGAATACTTTCAGAATGTACTGTAGACACTAAAGCAGAGCTCTCCAACCCTGTCCCTGGAAAGCTATCGTCCTGCATGTTCCTGCACTCGTAGGAAAAAGGTTCCAAAAGGGGTCTTCGACTGTCCTCATAAGATAACCCTTTTTGGTTCCAGATAGAACCCTTTTGAGTTCCATGTAGAACCCACTGTGGAAAGGGTCCTACATGGAATCCAAAATGCGTTCTACCTGGAACCAAAATGGGTTCTTTAAAGGGTTCTGCTATGGGGACAGCCGTAGAATCTCTATATATTATATATTACACATCAATGGTCCCCAGCCTTGGTCCTGGACAGCTAGAGTACAAAGTGTGTCACTTATGCAGCCCAGAATGTCCCATGATGACTTGGTACGTCCTGGGCCACGTGTGACGTGGATGATGCCCCAACCCCTACCTAATGACTTGGTACGTCCTGAGCCACGTGTGACGTGGATGATGCCCCAACCCCTACCTAATGACTTGGTACGTCCTGAGCCACGTGTGACGTGGATGATGCCCCAACCCCTACCTAATGACTTGGTACGTCCTGAGCCACGTGTGACGTGGATGATGCCCCAACCCCCAACCTAATGACTTGGTACGTCCTGAGCCACGTGTGACGTGGATGATGCCCCAACCCCTACCTAATGACTTGGTACGTCCTGAGCCACGTGTGACGTGGATGATGCCCCAACCCCCAACCTAATGACTTGGTACGTCCTGGGCCACGTGTGACGTGGATGATGCCCCAACCCCTACCTAATGACTTGGTACGTCCTGAGCCACGTGTGATGTGGATGATGCTCCAACCCCTACCTAATGACTTGGTACGTCCTGAGCCACGTGTGATGTGGATGATGCCCCAACCCCTAACTAATGACTTGGTACGTCCTGAGCCACGTGTGACGTGGATGATGCCCCAACCCCTACCTAATGACTTGGTACGTCCTGAGCCACGTGTGACGTGGATGATGCCCCAACCCCTACCTAATGACTTGGTACGTCCTGGGCCACGTGTGATGTGGATGATGCCCCAACCCCTACCTAATGACTTGGTACGTCCTGAGCCACGTGTGACGTGGATGATGCCCCAACCCCTAACTAATGACTTGGTACGTCCTGAGCCACGTGTGACGTGGATGATGCCCCAACCCCTATCTAATGACTTGGTACGTCCTGAGCCACGTGTGACGTGGATGATGCCCCAACCCCTACCTAATGACTTGGTACGTCCTGAGCCACGTGTGACGTGGATGATGCCCCAACCCCTAACTAATGACTTGGTACGTCCTGAGCCACGTGTGACGTGGATGATGCCCCAACCCCCAACCTAATGACTTGGTACGTCCTGAGCCACGTGTGACGTGGATGATGCCCCAACCCCCAACCTAATGACTTGGTACGTCCTGGGCCACGTGTGACGTGGATGATGCCCCAACCCCTACCTAATGACTTGGTACGTCCTGAGCCACGTGTGACGTGGATGATGCCCCAACCCCTAACTAATGACTTGGTACGTCCTGAGCCACGTGTGACGTGGATGATGCCCCAACCCCTACCTAATGACTTGGTACGTCCTGAGCCACGTGTGACGTGGATGATGCCCCAACCCCTACCTAATGACTTGGTACGTCCTGAGCCACGTGTGACGTGGATGATGCCCCAACCCCCAACCTAATGACTTGGTACGTCCTGGGCCACGTGTGACGTGGATGATGCCCCAACCCCTACCTAATGACTTGGTACGTCCTGAGCCACGTGTGACGTGGATGATGCCCCAACCCCTATCTAATGACTTGGTACGTCCTGAGCCACGTGTGACGTGGATGATGCCCCAACCCCTACCTAATGACTTGGTACGTCCTGAGCCACGTGTGACGTGGATGATGCCCCAACCCCTACCTAATGACTTGGTACGTCCTGAGCCACGTGTGACGTGGATGATGCCCCAACCCCTACCTAATGACTTGGTACGTCCTGAGCCACGTGTGACGTGGATGATGCCCCAACCCCTATCTAATGACTTGGTCCTTTATGAGTCAGCTACACTACAGAATGTATAGATCAATGGTCAGCACACCTGGTCCTGCAGAGCTACAGAGCCACCTTCACTGGTCCCCCATAGATCATCTATACTGAGTGGGAGAGGCGGGGGGAGAGAGAGGGGAGCGCTATGGAAAAGAGACAGACATGGAAGGGAAATACCAAAGAGAGAAATAGTGAGTGAGAAAATAAAGGGGGAAAGTTCTCCGTCTTCCTCCTAACTTCAGCCTGAGTTATTTCAGTTCATATTTGGTCTCCTCTCTGCTGCTCTCAGCCAGATGTAACAGATTGAGCCTACTGAGCAGAGAGGAGTGAGAAAGATTGGAGATTGAAGAGATATATCTAGATCCTTAGTGTACGCTTACCCCCAAACACACACACACACACAAACACAAACACACACACAATCAAACACACCGTTTTTCTGCATGTTGAATAATTCAAGAGGAAAGCACCAGAGATGGAGTCATCATCTGCATATTTATGATGCATTACAAACTGAACACCGACCTAACCACCGTAGGCATAAAGCCTATAAACCACCATAACAGCTTTTGTGTGTGTGTGTGTGTGTGTGTGACTGTCTCTGTGTGTGTGTGTGTGTGTGTGTGTGTGTATAGACTGCCAACAAAATGGTCTTCTGTCTAAATGATGTTTATTTGTTCCTGTTATGTATATTTCACGAGGGTTTAACGGCCAACATACACTTTGCCTCAAGGCAAACGCTGAATCGTCCTTGTCTTGTTATTGTTTTGATGATCAGCTTAAAGACAATGTTAAGACTTGGGCTCATACTGTAAGACTACATCTGTTATGACAACCATGAGCAGAAAATGCTAAATGCCACAGCAGTCCTAAGTTAATGAAGTGCTGTTACGCTAGGTCTGTGGCTCGGTTAGCTTTAAGGCAAAAGAATGAACCACCGTTTCTGATCTCACGTATAAGGATTCAGCCCTGTATGACCAATCAATGAACTTTGAACCCTTGATCCAGGGATGGAACATAAGGATTTTGGGCACTGGCCAGAACGCAATATGTACTGACATTCAGGTTCAAAATCTGTGCCATGAGATGTTTGAAAAGTCCATCATCGCCTCCCCATTAGGGCCTGTCTGTCTGGCAGCGAACGCTAACGTTAGCATTAGCGTTAGCCTGGTTTGCTGTGTTGTGATGTGACAGTGAGGCTCATTAGCGGTCTGTGGATCATGCCTGGGGTTTAATGGCCCATGAGGTTCTCTGGTTAGACTGAGGTGTTTATCTACACGCAGGCAGGCGCACACACACACATCAATAAACAGTTAAGGATGGTCGCTAACAGACTGATAAAACGGTTTAGTAGGACCCAACGGAGCAGACTGCACACACACACATCAATAAACAGTTAAGGATGGTCGCTAACAGACTGATAAAACGGTTTAGTAGGACCCAACGGAGCAGACTGCACACACACACATCAATAAACAGTTAAGGATGGTCGCTAACAGACTGATAAAACGGTTTAGTAGGACCCAACGGAGCAGACTGCACACACACACACATCAATAAACAGTTAAGGATGGTCGCTAACAGACTGATAAAACGGTTTAGTAGGACCCAACGGAGCAGACTGCACACACACACATCAATAAACAGTTAAGGATGGTCGCTAACAGACTGATAAAACGGTTTAGTAGGACCCAACGGAGCAGACTGCACACACACACATCAATAAACAGTTAAGGATGGTCGCTAACAGACTGATAAAACGGTTTAGTAGGACCCAACGGAGCAGACTGCACACACACACACATCAATAAACAGTTAAGGATGGTCGCTAACAGACTGATAAAACGGTTTAGTAGGACCCAACGGAGCAGACTGCACACACACACACACACATCAATAAACAGTTAAGGATGGTCGCTAACAGACTGATAAAACGGTTTAGTAGGACCCAACGGAGCAGACTGCACACACACACATCAATAAACAGTTAAGGATGGTCGCTAACAGACTGATAAAACGGTTTAGTAGGACCCAACGGAGCAGACTGCACACACACACACACACATCAATAAACAGTTAAGGATGGTCGCTAACAGACTGATAAAACGGTTTAGTAGGACCCAACGGAGCAGACTGCACACACACACACACATCAATAAACAGTTAAGGATGGTCGCTAACAGACTGATAAAACGGTTTAGTAGGACCCAACGGAGCAGACTGCACACACACACACACATCAATAAACAGTTAAGGATGGTCGCTAACAGACTGATAAAACGGTTTAGTAGGACCCAACGGAGCAGACTGCACACACACACACACACAGATGGATGGAGTGAGGAAGTGTGTGTGTGTGTGTGTGTGTGTGTGTGTGTGTGTGTGTGTGTGTGTGTGTGTGTGTGTGTGTGTGTGTGTGTGTGTGTGTGTGTGTGTGTGTGTGTGTGTGTGTGTGTGTGTGTGTGTGTGTGTGTGTGTGTGTGTATAGACTTCCAAGTTACCATTGACTGATGAGAAACAATTTTTCCTCATCCTTCGCTCATTCTTTTCTCTCTCTCTCACACACACACACAGCAATATGAAGTGCTTTCAATGTCTCCTCTGTCCATCCATGTACTCTGCATATGTGTCCTTCAATTCAAACAGCCAAAGTGAACCCCACATATCAAGCCGCAGCCCTTTGCAAAGCATCTAAACGGGATCGTTATTTAAACATTTCCATAATGTTAATTTAAGGTTTAAACAACATTTTATGGGCCATAGAAGTGAGATGGGTCAATGCAGTCTGGCAGAGCCAAGTCACATTTCTCTCCATTAAACTGAAGATAAAATGTGAAGCTGAAAACTGCTGCAGCTCATTACAATCTGGAATGACAATATGAGCATCATCAACATTCAGCTATCAAACAGTACATCATGAGACACTAATATGGAATGACAATATGAGCATCATCAACATTCAGCTATCAAACAGTACATCATGAGACACTAATATGGAATGACAATATGAGCATCATCAACATTCAGCTATCAAACAGTACATCATGAGACACTAATATGGAATGACAATATGAGCATCATCAACATTCAGCTATCAAACAGTACATCATGAGACACTAATATGGAATGACAATATGAGCATCATCAACATTCAGCTATCAAACAGTACATCATGAGACACTAATATGGAATGACAATATGAGCATCATCAACATTCAGCTATCAAACAGTACATCATGAGACACTAATATGGAATGACAATATGAGCATCATCAACATTCAGCTATCAAACAGTACATCATGAGACACTAATATGGAATGACAATATGAGCATCATCAACATTCAGCTATCAAACAGTACATCATGAGACACTAATATGGAATGACAATATGAGCATCATCAACATTCAGCTATCAAACAGTACATCATGAGACACTAATATGGAATGACAATATGAGCATCATCAACATTCAGCTATCAAACAGTACATCATGAGACACTAATATGGAATGACAATATGAGCATCATCAACATTCAGCTATCAAACAGTACATCATGAGACACTAATATGGAATGACAATATGAGCATCATCAACATTCAGCTATCAAACAGTACATCATGAGACACTAATATGGAATGACAATATGAGCATCATCAACATTCAGCTATCAAACAGTACATCATGAGACACTAATATGGAATGACAATATGAGCATCATCAACATTCAGCTATCAAACAGTACATCATGAGACACTAATATGGAATGACAATATGAGCATCATCAACATTCAGCTATCAAACAGTACATCATGAGACACTAATATGGAATGACAATATGAGCATCATCAACATTCAGCTATCAAACAGTACATCATGAGACACTAATATGGAATGACAATATGAGCATCATCAACATTCAGCTATCAAACAGTACATCATGAGACACTAATATGGAATGACAATATGAGCATCATCAACATTCAGCTATCAAACAGTACATCATGAGACACTAATATGGAATGACAATATGAGCATCATCAACATTCAGCTATCAAACAGTACATCATGAGACACTAATATGGAATGACAATATGAGCATCATCAACATTCAGCTATCAAACAGTACATCATGAGACACTAATATGGAATGACAATATGAGCATCATCAACATTCAGCTATCAAACAGTACATCATGAGACACTAATATGGAATGACAATATGAGCATCATCAACATTCAGCTATCAAACAGTACATCATGAGACACTAATATGGAATGACAATATGAGCATCATCAACATTCAGCTATCAAACAGTACATCATGAGACACTAATATGGAATGACAATATGAACATCATCAACATTCAGCTATCAAACAGTACATCATGAGACACTAATATGGAATGACAATATGAGCATCATCAACATTCAGCTATCAAACAGTACATCATGAGACACTAATATGGAATGACAATATGAGCATCATCAACATTCAGCTATCAAACAGTACATCATGAGACACTAATATGGAATGACAATATGAGCATCATCAACATTCAGCTATCAAACAGTACATCATGAGACACTAATATGGAATGACAATATGAGCATCATCAACATTCAGCTATCAAACAGTACATCATGAGACACTAATATGGAATGACAATATGAGCATCATCAACATTCAGCTATCAAACAGTACATCATGAGACACTAATATGGAATGACAATATGAGCATCATCAACATTCAGCTATCAAACAGTACATCATGAGACACTAATATGGAATGACAATATGAGCATCATCAACATTCAGCTATCAAACAGTACATCATGAGACACTAATATGGAATGACAATATGAGCATCATCAACATTCAGCTATCAAACAGTACATCATGAGACACTAATATGGAATGACAATATGAGCATCATCAACATTCAGCTATCAAACAGTACATCATGAGACACTAATATGAGAGAGTTTATATGGAAGACGGCACACTGTTGATCTCTCCTCTCAACTCAATTCAAGGGGCTTTATTGGCATGGGAAACTGCCAAAGCAAGTGAGCTAGATAATATACAAAAGTGAAATAAACAATAAAAATGAACAGTAAACATTACACATACAGAAGTTACAAAACAATAAAGACATTCACATGTAATAGTATGTATATATACAGTGTTGTAACAATGTACACATGGTTTAAGTACACAAGGGAAAATAAATAAGCATAAATATGGGTTGTATTTACAATGGTGTTTGTTCTTCACTGGTTGACCTTTTCTTGTGGCAACAGGTCACAAATCTTGCTGCTGTGATGGCACACTGTGGAATTTCACCCAGTAGATTCCGGGCAAAGGTGGGCACTGCTGCCTTGTAGAGGTGGACCTGGTCATAGAGGTTGTTCAAGTTCAGGGTGGAGTGGTGGGCCAGGAAAACATTTGGTTTTGAGGCACAGTCACGGAAATACTTACATTTACCCGCTGTATGGTAGCAGGGTGGAAGTCTTTTCGTGGTAGCAGGGTGGAGATAACCACTTGTGCATTGGGGAAAGTAGAAGAAGTATTTTCAATCACTCCTTCGAGTGCTGTGGCGACCCTTTCCTGCTGTGCTTTCAGGTCGTTTGTGCCTGAGTGTATTATCTCTCTCTCTCTCTCTCTCTCTCTCTCTCTCTCTCTCTCTCTCTCTCTCTCTCTCTCTCTCTCTCAAACAAGCAACACAACAAGATGTAGTAGGCAACATTGTGGAATGAACAAGACTTTTCTAAGTGCCTACTTACCAGGTCACCCATCGCTGCCTCAAACATCTCCAAGTAGTGACATACTTCATACCTCTGTATATACCTTCACTAGGGAACATCTTTATTGGTTGATATTTTGCTGACACAATGACATCCTCAACTTGAAAATTGTGTATAACCCTGGATATTAAAATGACATGGTCAAACAGGTATATGAGACAGGGAGAGGTCTGTCTGTGATTAAGCACCGCTCTGATTTCTTGACATCCCTATCAACTAAACACGTCCTGCAGGCTTTCCTTTTATCACACCTGGACTACTGTCCAGTTATATAGTCAAGTCCTGCAGGCTTTCGTTTTATCACACCTGGACTACTGTCCAGTTATATGGTCAAGTCCTGCAGGCTTTCCTTTTATCACACCTGGACTACTGTCCAGTTATATGGTCAAGTGCTGCAAAGTAGAACATAGGCAAATTCCAGTTGGCCCAGAACAGAGCAGCACAGCTGGCCCTTAAATGTACATGTAGGACCAACATATCTATCTCTCATTTCTGGTCTTTATGAGATGTATTAAGCTGTTCCAAGCACCAGACTGTCAGTTCAAACAGCTAACACACAGCTCAGATAACCATGCATTCCCCACAAGACATGCTACCAGGGGTCTGTTCAAACACACAGCTCAGATAACCATGCATTCCCCACAAGACATGCCACCAGGGGTCTGTTCAAAAAGCTAACACACAGCTCAGATAACCATGCATTCCCCACAAGACGTGCTACCAGGGGTCTGTTCAAACAGCTAACACACAGATCAGATAACCATACATTCCCCACAAGACGTGCCACCAGGGGTCTGTTAAACAGCGAACACACAGCTCAGATAACCATGCATTCCCCACAAGACGTGCTACCAGGGGTCTGTTCAAACAGCTAACACACAGCTCAGATAACCATGCATTCCCCACAAGACACGCCACCAGGGGTCTGTTAAACAGCGAACACACAGCTCAGATAACCATGCATTCCCCACAAGACACGCCACCAGGGGTCTGTTCAAACAGCGAACACAGAGCTCAGATAACCATGCATTCCCCACAAGACATGCCACCAGGGGTCTGTTCAAACAGCGAACACACAGCTCAGATAACCATGCATTCCCCACAAGACATGCCACCAGGGGTCTGTTCAAACAGCGAACACACAGCTCAGATAACCATATATTCCCAACAAGACATGCCTCCAGGGGTCTGTTCAAACAGCTAACACACAGCTCAGATAACCATGCATTCCCCACAAGACATGCCACCAGGGGTCTGTTCAAACAGCGAACACACAGCTCAGATAACCATGCATTCCCCACAAGACATGCCACCAGGGGTCTGTTCAAACAGCTAACACACAGCTCAGATAACCATGCATTCCACACAAGACATGCCTCCAGGGGTCTGTTCAAACAGCTAACACACAGCTCAGATAACCATGCATTCCCCACAAGACATGCCACCAGGGGTCTGTTCAAACAGCTAACACACAGCTCAGATAACCATGCATTCCACACAAGACATGCCTCCAGGGGTCTGTTCAAACAGCGAACACACAGCTCAGATAACCATGCATTCCCCACAAGACATGCCTCCAGGGGTCTGTTCAAACAGCTAACACACAGCTCAGATAACCATGCATTCCACACAAGACATGCCTCCAGGGGTCTGTTCAAACAGCGAACACACAGCTCAGATAACCATGCATTCCCCACAAGACATGCCACCAGGGGTCTGTTCACAGTCTCCAAGTCCACAACAGATTCTGGGAAAGGCACAGTACTACATAGAGCCATGAATACATGAACTACACCTTATGGGACAACTCGGACTGTGAAGACACACACACACACACACTGTAATGTTATGGTATTGTGGGTTTTATATTGTAAATGTGTAATATTAGATTAATGATGTAATATTGTATGATGTATTGTTTTATTGATAATGAAAGGCTGATGTTGTGTTCTGTTGTGATGGAATGGTTTTAACCCTGTTTGGACCCCAGGAAGAGTA
>NC_068430.1:76133444-76150944 GCF_023373465.1 Oncorhynchus keta
ATGATCATTACACAGATGCACATCGTGCTGGGGACAATAAAAGGCCACTTTAAAATGTGCAGTTTTGTCACATAACTCAATGCCACAGATGTCTCAAGATTTGAGGGGGTGTGCAGCTGGCATGCTGACTGCAGGAATTTCCACCAGAGCTGTTGCCATGTTCATTTCTCTACCATACACATGCTCCTTTTAGAGAGTTTGGCAGTATGTCCAACAGAGATCACATGTAACCACGCCAGCCCAGAACCTCCACATCCGGCTTCTTCACCTGCGGGATCGCGTGAGACCAGCCAACTGATGAAACTGAGGAGTATTTCTGTCTGTAATAAAGGCATTTTGTGGGGAAAAACTAATTCTGATTGGCTCGGCCTGGCTCCGCAGTGGGTGGGCCTATGCCCTCCCAGGCCCACCCATGGTTGTGCCCCTGCCCAGTCATGTGAAATCAATAGATTAGGGCCTAATGAAGGGGAGAGGAGAGGCTGGAGACAGAGAGGGAGTGGACAACACATGTCAAGGGGAGAGGAGAGGCTGGAGACAGAGAGGGAGTAGACAACACATGTCAAGGGGAGAGGAGAGGCTGGAGACAGAGAGGGAGTGGACAACACATGTCAAGGGGAGAGGAGAGGCTGGAGACAGAGAGGGAGTAGACAACACATGTCAAGGGGAGAGGAGAGGCTGGAGACAGAGAGGGAGTGGACAACACATGTCAAGGGGAGAGGAGAGGCTGGAGACAGAGAGGGAGTGGACAACACATGTCAAGGGGAGAGGAGAGGCTGGAGACAGAGAGGGAGTAGACAACACATGTCAAGGGGAGAGGAGAGGCTGGAGACAGAGAGGGAGTGGACAACACATGTCAAGGGGGAGAGGCTGGAGACAGAGAGGGAGTGGACAACACATGTCAAGGGGAGAGGAGAGGCTGGAGACAGAGAGGGAGTAGACAACACATGTCAAGGGGAGAGGAGAGGCTGGAGACAGAGAGGGAGTGGACAACACATGTCAAGGGGAGAGGCTGGAGACAGAGAGGGAGTAGACAACACATGTCAAGGGGAGAGGAGAGGCTGGAGACAGAGAGGGAGTGGACAACACATGTCAAGGGGAGAGGAGAGGCTGGAGACAGAGAGGGAGTGGACAACACATGTCAAGGGGAGAGGAGAGGCTGGAGACAGAGAGGGAGTGGACAACACATGTCAAGGGGAGAGGAGAGGCTGGAGACAGACAGAGGGAGTGGACAACACATGTCAAGGGGAGAGGCTGGGAGAGGCTGGAGACAGAGAGGAGTGGACAACACATGTCAAGGGGAGAGGAGAGGCTGGAGACAAAGAGGGAGTGGACAACACATGTCAAGGGGAGAGGAGAGGCTGGAGACAGAGAGGGAGTGGACAACACATGTCAAGGGGAGAGGAGAGGCTGGAGACAGAGAGGGAGTGGACAACACATGTCAAGGGGAGAGGAGAGGCTGGAGACAGAGAGGGAGTGGACAACACATGTCAAGGGGAGAGGAGAGGCTGGAGACAGAGAGGGAGTGGACAACACATGTCAAGGGGAGAGGAGAGGCTGGAGACAGAGAGGGAGTGGACAACACATGTCAAGGGGAGAGGCTGGAGACAGAGACTGGAGACAGAGAGGCTGGAGGGAGTGGACAACACATGTCAAGGGGAGAGGAGAGGCTGGAGACAGAGAGGAGTGGACAACACATGTCAAGGGGAGAGGAGAGGCTGGAGACAGAGAGGGAGTGGACAACACATGTCAAGGGGAGAGGAGAGGCTGGAGACAGGGAGCTGGACAACACATGTCAAGGGGAGAGGAGAGGCTGGAGACAGAGAGGGAGTGGACAACACATGTCAAGGGGAGAGGAGAGGCTGGAGACAGAGAGGGAGTGGACAACACATGTCAAGGGGAGAGGAGAGGCTGGAGACAGAGAGGGAGTAGACAACACATGTCAAGGGGAGAGGAGAGGCTGGAGACAGAGAGGGAGTGGACAACACATGTCAAGGGGAGAGGAGAGGCTGGAGACAGAGAGGGAGTAGACAACACATGTCAAGGGGAGAGGAGAGGCTGGAGACAGAGAGGGAGTGGACAACACATGTCAAGGGGAGAGGCTGGAGACAGAGAGGGAGTAGACAACACATGTCAAGGGGAGAGGAGAGGCTGGAGACAGAGAGGGAGTGGACAACACATGTCAAGGGGAGAGGAGAGGCTGGAGACAGAGAGGGAGTGGACAACACATGTCAAGGGGAGAGGAGAGGCTGGAGACAGAGAGGGAGTGGACAACACATGTCAAGGGGAGAGGAGAGGCTGGAGACAGAGAGGGAGTGGACAACACATGTCAAGGGGAGAGGCTGGAGACAGAGAGGGAGTAGACAACACATGTCAAGGGGAGAGGAGAGGCTGGAGACAGAGAGGGAGTGGACAACACATGTCACATGGGGAGAGGAGAGGCTGGAGACAGAGAGGGAGTGGACAACACATGTCAAGGGGAGAGGAGAGGCTGGAGACAGAGAGGGAGTAGACAACACATGTCAAGGGGAGAGGAGAGGCTGGAGACAGAGAGGGAGTGGACAACACATGTCAAGGGGAGAGGCTGGAGACAGAGAGGAGTAGACAACACATGTCAAGGGGAGAGGAGAGGCTGGAGATAGAGAGGGAGTGGACAACACATGTCAAGGGGAGAGGAGAGGCTGGAGACAGAGAGGGAGTAGACAACACATGTCAAGGGGAGGGGAGAGGCTGGAGACAGAGAGGGAGTGGACAACACATGTCAAGGGGAGAGGCTGGAGACAGAGAGGGAGTAGACAACACATGTCAAGGGGAGAGGAGAGGCTGGAGACAGAGAGGGAGTGGACAACACATGTCAAGGGGAGAGGCTGGAGACAGAGAGGGAGTGGACAACACATGTCAAGGGGAGGGGAGAGGCTGGAGACAGAGAGGGAGTGGACAACACATGTCAAGGGGAGAGGAGAGGCTGGAGACAGAGGGAGTGGACAACACATGTCAAGGGGAGGGGAGAGGCTGGAGACAGAGAGCGAGTAGACAACACATGTCAAGGGGAGAGGCTGGAGACAGAGAGGGAGTGGACAACACATGTCAAGGGGAGAGGAGAGGCTGGAGACAGAGAGGGAGTGGACAACACATGTCAAGGGGAGAGGAGAGGCTCGAGACAGAGGGAGTGGACAACACATGTCAAGGGGAGGGGAGAGGCTCGAGACAGAGGGAGTGGACAACACATGTCAAGGGGAGAGGAGAGGCTGGAGACAGAGAGGGAGTGGACAACACATGTCAAGGGGGGAGAGGCTGGAGACAGAGTGGGAGTGGACAACACATGTCAAGGGGAGAGGCTGGAGACAGAGAGGGAGTGGACAACACATGTCAAGGGGAGAGGAGAGGCTGGAGACAGAGAGGGAGTGGACAACACATGTCAAGGGGAGAGGCTGGAGACAGAGTGGGAGTGGACAACACATGTCAAGGGGAGAGGAGAGGCTGGAGACGGAGAGGGAGTGGACAACACATGTCAAGGGGAGAGGCTGGAGACAGAGTGGGAGTGGACAACACATGTCAAGGGGAGAGGAGAGGCTGGAGACAGAGAGGGAGTGGACAACACATGTCAAGGGGAGAGGAGAGGCTGGAGACAGAGAGGGAGTGGACAACACATGTCAAGGGGAGGGGAGAGGCTGGAGACAGAGAGGGAGTAGACAACACATGTCAAGGGGAGAGGCTGGAGACAGAGAGGGAGTGGACAACACATGTCAAGGGGAGAGGAGAGGCTGGAGACAGAGAGGGAGTGGACAACACATGTCAAGGGGAGAGGAGAGGCTGGAGACAGAGAGGGAGTGGACAACACATGTCAAGGACTGTGAGATGGAGGAGGATGGAGGCAGGAATGAGACACGTGGCTGAGGAGAGAGGACACCCCAGGGGACACCTGAGAGGACACATCTGTTGACCTGATAGGAGTTGAGGAAAGTTGGGGACTGAGGGAGAGAGAGATGGAAGAGAGAGGGGGATGAAACGCAGGTGGATGAGGCTGAGGGAAGAGGACACCTCAGCGGGAATGCCAGTTCAGGGAAGAAGGAGGGGGATGAAACGCAGGTGGATGAGGCTGAGGGAAGAGGACACCTCAGCAGGAATGCCAGTTCAGGGAAGAAGGAGGGGGATGAAACGCAGGTGGATGAGGCTGAGGGAAGAGGACACCTCAGTGGGAATGCCAGTTCAGGGAAGAAGGAGGGGGATGAAACGCAGGTGGATGAGGCTGAGGGAAGAGGACACCTCAGTGGGAATGCCAGTTCAGGGAAGAAGGAGGGGGATGAAACGCAGGTGGATGAGGCTGAGGGAAGAGGACACCTCAGCAGGAATGCCAGTTCAGGGAAGAAGGAGGGGGATGAAACGCAGGTGGATGAGGCTGAGGGAAGAGGACACCTCAGTGGGAATGCCAGTTCAGGGAAGAAGGAGGGGGATGAAACGCAGGTGGATGAGGCTGAGGGAAGAGGACACCTCAGCAGGAATGCCAGTTCAGGGAAGAAGGAGGGGGATGAAACGCAGGTGGATGAGGCTGAGGGAAGAGGACACCTCAGCAGGAATGCCAGTTCAGGGAAGAAGGAGGGGGATGAAACGCAGTTGGATGAGGCTGAGGGAAGAGGACACCTCAGTGGGAATGCCAGTTCAGGGAAGAAGGAGGGGGATGAAACGCAGTTGGATGAGGCTGAGGGAAGAGGACACCTCAGTGGGAATGCCAGTTCAGGGAAGAAGGAGGGGGATGAAACGCAGGTGGATGAGGCTGAGGGAAGAGGACACCTCAGCAGGAATGCCAGTTCAGGGAAGAAGGAGGGGGATGAAACGCAGGTGGATGAGGCTGAGGGAAGAGGACACCTCAGTGGGAATGCCAGTTCAGGGAAGAAGGAGGGGGATGAAACGCAGGTGGATGAGGCTGAGGGAAGAGGACACCTCAGTGGGAATGCCAGTTCAGGGAAGAAGGAGGGGGATGAAACGCAGGTGGGTGAGGCTGAGGGAAGAGGACACCTCAGCAGGAATGCCAGTTCAGGGAAGAAGGAGGGGGATGAAACGCAGGTGGATGAGGCTGAGGGAAGAGGACACCTCAGTGGGAATGCCAGTTCAGGGAAGAAGGAGGGGGATGAAACGCAGGTGGATGAGGCTGAGGGAAGAGGACACCTCAGCAGGAATGCCAGTTCAGGGAAGAAGGAGGGGGATGAAACGCAGGTGGATGAGGCTGAGGGAAGAGGACACCTCAGTGGGAATGCCAGTTCAGGGAAGAAGGAGGGGGATGAAGCGCAGTTGGATGAGGCTGAGGGAAGAGGACACCTCAGTGGGAATGCCAGTTCAGGGAAGAAGGAGGGGGATGAAACGCAGGTGGATGAGGCTGAGGGAAGAGGACACCTCAGTGGGAATGCCAGTTCAGGGAAGAAGGAGGGGGATGAAACGCAGGTGGATGAGGCTGAGGGAAGAGGACACCTCAGTGGGAATGCCAGTTCAGGGAAGAAGGAGGGGGAAGCAGTGAGACAGACAAACAGAGAAAGAGTGAAGGGTGCTGTAGTGTGAAATTGGACAGGTGCAGCGTTGGGGAGAAGCAACACTAAAGGTGAGTCAGTGGAGAGGAAGGCAAAAACACTTCTCAAAATCCTGTTTCGCCCCGTAGTCACCCTCTCATTGGAATAGAGTGTTGTGTACCAAATGGCACCCTATTCTCTATAACGTTGGTCAAAAGCAGTGCACTACATAAGGAATGGGGTGCTATTTGGAATGATGTCTAAATGGCAAGTGGTCTCTGTTTGAGGAGGACGTCCACTTTACAACAGATACTGTGTAACAGCAAAGCTCTGTCTTTGATTTCTGAAGCCTCTGCTGTCGTTTTCAATCAGCTACAGGGAGGTATAAAGGCCTGTCATATTTACAGCATTTTTGTGGCAGGTCTGGCAATTGGTTGTTCTTCGGATTAAGGACTCTGGGCATTTAAACTGAATACAGGCTTTACAGGAAAAGCTTTCCTCCAAAGGGAGAGAAGAATGGTGGTGTGTCCTCAATGTGACCAGAATAAGATGGAGAGAGAAAGAAAGAGAGAGAGGGAGGCTAGGGAGAGAGAAAGAAAGAGAGAGAGGGAGGCTAGGGAGAGAGAAAGAAAGAGAGAGAGGGAGGAGAGGGAGAGAGAAAGAAAGAGAGAGAGGGAGGCTAGGGAGAGAGAAAGAAAGAAAGAGAGAGGGAGGCTAGGGAGAGAGAAAGAAAGAGAGAGAGGGAGGAGAGGGAGAGAGAAAGAAAGAGAGAGAGGGAGGCTAGGGAGAGAGAAAGAAAGAGAGAGAGGGAGGAGAGGGAGAGAGAAAGAAAGAGAGAGAGGGAGGCTAGGGAGAGAGAAAGAAAGAGAGAGAGGGAGGAGAGGGAGAGAGAAAGAAAGAGAGAGAGGGAGGAGAGGGAGAGAGAAAGAAAGAGAGAGAGGGAGGCTAGGGAGAGAGAAAGAAAGAGAGAGAGGGAGGCTAGGGAGAGAGAAAGAAAGAGAGAGAGGGAGGCTAGGGAGAGAGAAAGAAAGAGAGAGAGGGAGGCTAGGGAGAGAGAAAGAAAGAGAGAGAGGGAGGAGAGGGAGAGAGAAAGAAAGAGAGAGAGGGAGGCTAGGGAGAGAGAAAGAAAGAGAGAGAGGGAGGAGAGGGAGAGAGAAAGAAAGAGAGAGAGGGAGGCTAGGGAGAGAGAAAGAAAGAGAGAGAGGGAGGAGAGGGAGAGAGAAAGAAAAGAGAGAGGGGAGGCTAGGGAGAGAGAAAGAAAGAGAGAGAGGGAGGAGAGGGAGAGAGAAAGAAAGAGAGAGAGGGAGGCTAGGGAGAGAGAAAGAAAGAGAGAGAGGGAGGCTAGGGAGAGAGAAAGAAAGAGAGAGAGGGAGGAGAGGGAGAGAGAAAGAAAGAGAGAGAGGGAGGCTAGGGAGAGAGAAAGAAAGAGAGAGAGGGAGGAGAGGGAGAGAGAAAGAAAGAGAGAGAGGGAGGCTAGGGAGAGAGAAAGAAAGAGAGAGAGGGAGGCGAGGGAGAGAGAAAGAAAGAGAGAGAGGGAGGCTAGGGAGAGAGAAAGAAAGAGAGAGAGGGAGGAGAGGGAGAGAGAAAGAAAGAGAGAGAGGGAGGAGAGGGAGAGAGAAAGAAAGAGAGAGAGGGAGGAGAGGGAGAGAGAAAGAAAGAGAGAGAGGGAGGCTAGGGAGAGAGAAAGAAAGAGAGAGAGGGAGGCGAGGGAGAGAGAAAGAAAGAGAGAGAGGGAGGAGAGGGAGAGAGAAAGAAAGAGAGAGAGGGAGGAGAGGGAGAGAGAAATGTTTACATCCAATGGAACAGCTAAGATCATTCTGTGTTTTAACATTTCTATCCGGATTAGGGGGAACAACACACACACACACACACACACACACACACACACACACACACACACACACTAATCTAATGTAAAGCCCAAACAAACTAGATTCATTGTGTGTATTACAACATATTTGTGGTTTTAATCTTAAGTGGGTACTGCATAAGAGTATATCCATTACATGGCTGCAATGAATGGTAACAAAGGACGCATCCGAAACGGCCCTCTATTCCCTATGGGCCGTGGTCAACAGTAGTGCACTAGGGTGCCATTCGGGACTCAACCATGGTGGATCGGATTGCCACAAAAAATCTATATTGACCTCGACATTGACTGTCTCTCTAACTGTATTATCCTGCTTGTGTCTGATCTAGTGTTGTTAAGATTAACAGTAATTTATTGGTCAATTTCACTCCAGTTCCAAATGAAATTTGACTTCCACTTTTAAACCTAGCCCCTCGTTTTGGAGAGGTACAGGGGACTGCCACACTGGGCACCAGGGAAGCTGTTGTTGTGGGGGTTCAGTGCCTTGCACAACGACAGGCTAGGGTTGTCACATTGGGGTTCCATTGGCTACTTCAGTCCCTCCAGTTGCCAGCTCACGTCATACCAGATATTTCACATCGGAGCCGGGATTCAAACTGGCAACCCCCCGCGTGCTGGCTTGCCTCTCTAACCACTAGGCTACCTGCTGCCCTGTTACAGTAGTAGGCTTCTATTACAGTAGTAGGCTTCTATTACAGTAGTAGGCTTCTATTACAGTAGTAGGCTTCTATTACAGTAGTAGGCTTCTATTACAGTAGTAGGCTTCTATTACAGTAGTAGGCTTCTATTACAGTAGTAGGCTTCTATTACAGTAGTAGGCTTCTATTACAGTAGTAGGCATCTATCCGCTGCTTTAGTCTGATCTAGTGTTGTCACATTATAGGCTTCTATCTGATCTTTAGTCTGATCTAGTGTTGTCACATTATAGGCTTCTATCCGCTGCTTTGGTCTGATCTAGTGTTGTCACATTATAGTCTTCTATCCTCTGGTTTGGTCTGATCTAGTGTTGTCACATTATAGGCTTCTATCTGATCTTTAGTCTGATCTAGTGTTGTCACATTATAGGCTTCTATCTGATCTTTAGTCTGATCTAGTGTTGTCACATTATAGTCTTCTATCTGATCTTTAGTCTGATCTAGTGTTGTCACATTATAGGCTTCTATCTGATCTTTAGTCTGATCTAGTGTTGTCACATTATAGGCTTCTATCTGATCTTTAGTCTGATCTAGTGTTGTCACATTATAGGCTTCTATCCGCTGCTTTAGTCTGATCTAGTGTTGTCACATTATAGGCTTCTATCTGATCTTTAGTCTGATCTAGTGTTGTCACATTATAGTCTTCTATCCTCTGGTTTGGTCTGATCTAGTGTTGTCACATTATAGGCTTCTATCTGATCTTTAGTCTGATCTAGTGTTGTCACATTATAGTCTTCTATCCTCTGGTTTGGTCTGATCTAGTGTTGTCACATTATAGGCTTCTATCTGATCTTTAGTCTGATCTAGTGTTGTCACATTATAGTCTTCTATCCTCTGGTTTGGTCTGATCTAGTGTTGTCACATTATAGGCTTCTATCCTCTGGTTTGGTCTGATCTAGTGTTGTCACATTATAGGCTTCTATCCTCTGGTTTGGTCTGATCTAGTGTTGTCACATTATAGGCTTCTATCCTCTGGTTTGGTCTGATCTAGTGTTGTCACATTATAGGCTTCTATCTGATCTTTAGTCTGATCTAGTGTTGTCACATTATAGGCTTCTATCCGCTGCTTTGGTCTGATCTAGTGTTGTCACATTATAGGCTTCTATCCTCTGGTTTGGTCTGATCTAGTGTTGTCACATTATAGGCTTCTATCTGATCTTTAGTCTGATCTAGTGTTGTCACATTATAGTCTTCTATCTGATCTTTAGTCTGATCTAGTGTTGTCACATTATAGGCTTCTATCTGATCTTTAGTCTGATCTAGTGTTGTCACATTATAGGCTGCTATCCTCTGGTTTGGTCTGATCTAGTGTTGTCACATTATAGGCTTCTATCTGATCTTTAGTCTGATCTAGTGTTGTCACATTATAGGCTTCTATCTGATCTTTAGTCTGATCTAGTGTTGTCACATTATAGTCTTCTATCTGATCTTTAGTCTGATCTAGTGTTGTCACATTATAGGCTTCTATCTGATCTTTAGTCTGATCTAGTGTTGTCACATTATAGGCTTCTATCTGATCTTTAGTCTGATCTAGTGTTGTCACATTATAGGCTTCTATCTGATCTTTAGTCTGATCTAGTGTTGTCACATTATAGGCTGCTATCCTCTGGTTTGGTCTGATCTAGTGTTGTCACATTATAGGCTTCTATCTGATCTTTAGTCTCATCTAGTGTTGTCACATTATAGGCTTCTATCCGCTGGTTTGGTCTGATCTAGTGTTGTCACATTATAGGCTTCTATCTGATCTTTAGTCTGATCTAGTGTTGTCACATTATAGGCTTCTTCTATCTGATCTTTAGTCTGATCTAGTGTTGTCAAATTATAGGCTTCTATCTGATCTTTAGTCTGATCTAGTGTTGTCACATTATAGGCTTCCATCTGATCTTTAGTCTGATCTAGTGTTGTCACATTATAGGCTTCTATCTGATCTTTAGTCTGATCTAGTGTTGTCACATTATAGGCTTCTATCTGATCTTTAGTCTGATCTAGTGTTGTCACATTATAGGCTTCTATCCTCTGGTTTGGTCTGATCTAGTGTTGTCACATTATAGGCTTCTATCTGATCTTTAGTCTGATCTAGTGTTGTCACATTATAGGCTTCTATCTGATCTTTAGTCTGATCTAGTGTTGTCACATTATAGGCTTCTATCCGCTGCTTTAGTCTGATCTAGTGTTGTCACATTATAGTCTTCTATCCGCTGATTTGGTCTGATCTAGTGTTGTCAAATTATAGGCTTCTATCTGATCTTTAGTCTGATCTAGTTTTGTCACATTATAGGCTTCTATCTGATCTTTAGTCTGATCTAGTGTTGTCACATTATAGGCTTCTATCTGATCTTTAGTCTGATCTAGTGTTGTCACATTATAGGCTGCTATCCTCTGGTTTGGTCTGATCTAGTGTTGTCACATTATAGGCTTCTATCTGATCTTTAGTCTGATCTAGTGTTGTCACATTATAGGCTGCTATCCTCTGGTTTGGTCTGATCTAGTGTTGTCACATTATAGGCTTCTATCTGATCTTTAGTCTGATCTAGTGTTGTCACATTATAGGCTTCTATCTGATCTTTAGTCTGATCTAGTGTTGTCACATTATAGGCTGCTATCCTCTGGTTTGGTCTGATCTAGTGTTGTCACATTATAGGCTGCTATCTGATCTTTAGTCTGATCTAGTGTTGTCACATTATAGGCTTCTATTGGCTGCTTTGGTCTGATCGAGTGTTGTCAAATTATAGGCTTCTATCGGCTGCTTTGGTCTGATCTAGTGTTGTCACATTATAGAGCTATGCTGTACTATGGCCCAGTATGAGATGACAAAAGCCGATGAAAGATGGTGACCGCAGAGCATCTCTCTATGTTTGTCTATACAGATGTGCGATCTTAATTTGATCACCCTGTTGCAGGAAAACTTTCAGACTTGATTTTCCCTTACGAAAAAATGGATCAAACCCTACAAAAATGTCCATAATAATTATATTTCACATAATAATTCAACATTTCTGTTGCTACAGGATTATTTTCCTGCTGTCGCAAACTGGCTCAAATGAAGATCCTACATCTGTAGGTCTCTCTGTGTCTACACATTGAGTTGCCATATGAATGACTAGTCCCTACTATTCCCTACTGTGGTAATGTTATTTGCTCTGGGAGAGAGGGACCTCCATTAGTTAGTTACTGTGACAGTGACAGTAAGAGAACATCGTGATCTACGGCTGGTGGTAAAAATAGTACAGTAGAACAGTGTTTGTGTGTGTGTGTGTGTGTGCGTGTGTGTATGTGTGTGTGTAGTGTAGTTTTCTGTGTCTATAGTCCTGAGGGTGTACAGAAAGCTCCATTAATCAATCAGCTGTTTACTAATGGTCATTTTAGTGACCTGTAAAAACATGTTCCCCTTGTCTTCCTCATCCATATATCATTATAGAAGGTCTTGTCTTCCTCATCCATATATCATTATAGAAGGTCTTGTCTTCCTCTTCCATATATCATTATAGAAGGTCTTGTCTTCCTCTTCCATATATCATTATAGAAGGTCTTGTCTTCCTCTTCCATATATCATTATAGAAGGTCTTGTCTTCCTCTTCCATATATCATTATAGAAGGTCTTGTCTTCCTCTTCCATATATCATTATAGAAGGTCTTGTCTTGTCTTCCTCTTCCATATATCATTATAGAAGGTCTTGTCTTCCTCTTCCATATATCATTATAGAAGGTCTTGTCTTCCTCTTCCATATATCATTATAGAAGGTCTTGTCTTCCTCTTCCATATATCATTATAGAAGGTCTTGTCTTCCTCTTCCATATATCATTATAGAAGGTCTTGTCTTCCTCTTCCATATATCATTATAGAAGGTCTTGTCTTCCTCTTCCATATATCATTATAGAAGGTCTTGTCTTCCTCTTCCATATATCATTATAGTAGATAGAAGGTCTTGTCTTCCTGTACCATATATCATTATAGTAGATAGAAGGTCTTGTCTTCCTCTTCCATATATCATTATAGAAGGTCTTGTCTTCCTCTTCCATATATCATTATAGAAGGTCTTGTCTTCCTCTTCCATATATCATTATAGAAGGTCTTGGTCTTGTCTTCCTCTTCCATATATCATTATAGAAGGTCTTGTCTTCCTCTTCCATATATCATTATAGAAGGTCTTGTCTTCCTCTTCCATATATCATTATAGGTCTTGTCTTCCTCTTCCATATATATTATAGAAGGTCTTGTCTTCCTCTTCCATATATCATTATAGGTCTTGTCTTCCTCTTCCATATATCATTATAGAAGGTATTGTCTTCCTCTTCCATATATCATTATAGAAGGTCTTGTCTTCCTCTTCCATATATCATTATAGGTCTTGTCTTCCTCTTCCATATATCATTATAGAAGGTATTGTCTTCCTCTTCCATATATCATTATAGAAGGTCTTGTCTTCCTCTTCCATATATCATTATAGAAGGTATTGTCTTCCTCTTCCATATATCATTATAGAAGGTCTTGTCTTCCTCTTCCATATATCATTATAGGTCTTGTCTTCCTCTTCCATATATCATTATAGAAGGTCTTGTCTTCCTCTTCCATATATCATTATAGAAGGTATTGTCTTCCTCGTCCATATATCATTATAGAAGGTATTGTCTTCCTCTTCCATATATCATTATAGAAGGTCTTGTCTTCCTCGTCCATATATCATTATAGAAGGTATTGTCTTCCTCTTCCATATATCATTATAGAAGGTCTTGTCTTCCTCTTCCATATATCATTATAGGTCTTGTCTTCCTCTTCCATATATCATTATAGAAGGTATTGTCTTCCTCTTCCATATATCATTATAGAAGGTCTTGTCTTCCTCGTCCATATATCATTATAGAAGGTCTTGTCTTCCTCTTCCATATATCATTATAGAAGGTCTTGTCTTCCTCTTCCATATATCATTATAGAAGGTCTTGTCTTCCTCTTCCATATATCATTATAGAAGGTCTTGTCTTCCTCTTCCATATATCATTATAGAAGGTCTTGTCTTCCTCTTCCATATATCATTATAGAAGGTCTTGTCTTCCTCTTCCATATATCATTATAGAAGGTCTTGTCTTCCTGTTCCATATATCATTATAGAAGGTCTTGTCTTCCTCTTCCATATATCATTATAGAAGGTCTTGTCTTCCTGTTCCATATATCATTATAGAAGGTCTTGTCTTCCTGTTCCATATATCATTATAGAAGGTCTTGTCTTCCTCTTCATATATCATTATAGGTCTTGTCTTCCTGTTCCATATATCATTATAGAAGTCTTCCTCTTCCATATATCATCAGATAGAAGGTCTTGTCTTCCTGTTCCATATATCATTATAGAAGGTCTTGTCTTCCTCTTCCATATATCATTATAGAAGGTCTTGTCTTCCTGTTCCATATATCATTATAGAAGGTCTTGATAGAAGGTCTTGTCTTCCTGTTCCATATATCATTATAGTAGATAGAAGGTCTTGTCTTCCTCTTCCATATATCATTATAGAAGGTCTTGTCTTCCTGTTCCATATATCATTATAGAAGGTCTTGTCTTCCTGTTCCATATATCATTATAGAAGGTCTTGTCTTCCTGTTCCATAATCATTATAGAAGGTCTTGTCTTCCTCTTCCATATATCATTATAGAAGGTCTTGTCTTCCTGTTCCATATATCATTATAGAAGGTCTTGTCTTCCTCTTCCATATATCATTATAGTAGATAGCAGGTCTTGTCTTCCTCTTCCATATATCATTATAGAAGGTCTTGTCTTCCTCTTCCATATATCATTATAGAAGGTCTTGTCTTCCTCTTCCATATATCATTATAGAAGGTCTTGTCTTCCTCTTCCATATATCATTATAGAAGGTCTTGTCTTCCTCTTCCATATATCATTATAGAAGGTCTTGTCTTCCTCTTCCATATATCATTATAGTAGATAGAAGGTCTTGTCTTCCTGTACCATATATCATTATAGAAGGTCTTGTCTTCCTCTTCCATATATCATTATAGAAGGTCTTGTCTTCCTCTTCCATATATCATTATAGTAGATAGAAGGTCTTGTCTTCCTGTACCATATATCATTATAGTAGATAGAAGGTCTTGTCTTCCTGTACCATATATCATTATAGTAGATAGAAGGTAGCTGAGGAACATAACAGTACCATAATGTCATCACCTCACAGTCAAACCAAGATGAATACATTGATAAACAGTATAACGTGATGTCGGTGACTCTTGCCTCCTTAGAGCAAAGAAGATATGTAGGTCTACAAACTGTTACATGACCAAGAAACACACTGTTGATACCTCAGTCACCAAGAGGATTACATGATGAAGAAACACACTGTTGATACCTCAGTCACCAAGAGGATTACATGATGAAGAAACACACTGTTGATACCTCAGTCACCAAGAGGATTACATGATGAAGAAACACACTGTTGATACCTCAGTCACCAAGAGGATTACATGATGAAGAAACAGACTGTTGATACCTCAGTCACCAAGAGGTTTACATGATGAAGAAACACACTGTTGACACCTCAGTCACCAAGAGGATTACATGATGAAGAAACACACTGTTGATACCTCAGTCACCAAGAGGATTACATGATGAAGAAACACACTGTTGATACCTCAGTCACCAAGAGGATTACATGATGAAGAAACACACTGTTGATACCTCAGTCACCAAGAGGATTACATGATGAAGAAACACACTGTTGATACCTCAGTCACCAAGAGGATTACATGATGAAGAAACACACTGTTGATACCTCAGTCACCAAGAGGATTACATGATGAAGAAACACACTGTTGATACCTCAGTCACCAAGAGGATTACATGATGAAGAAACACACTGTTGATACCTCAGTCACTAAGAGGCTATTGTCTGACTACTGTAGTATTCAGTGAAGTGATTTTGCAGACTATACTATAGTATTCACTGAAGTGATTTTGCAGACTATACTGTAGTATTCAGTGAAGTGATTTTGCAGACTATACTATAGTATTCACTGAAGTGATTTTGCAGACTATACTGTGGTATTCACTGAAGTGATTTTGCAGACTATACTGTAGTATTCACTGAAGTGATTTTGCAGACTATACTGTAGTATTCACTGAAGTGATTTTGCAGACTATACTGTAGTATTCACTGAAGTGATTTTGCAGACTATACTATAGTATTCACTGAAGTGATTTTGCAGACTATACTTGTCACGGCCGTCATTCAAGGACATTTCCTTTTATTTAAAATGACGCCAACAAAACAAGAAATTAAGACACAACCGTGACACTTACACAGGCTATAGGCCCCTCACAAAGTCAACTACCCACACTGAAAGGAGGGAAAAAGGGCTACCAAAGTATGATTCCCGATCAGAGACAACGATAGACAGCTGTCCCTGATTGAGAACCATACCCAGCCAACACATAGAAATAAAGAAACATAGAAAACAAAACATAGAATGCCCACCCCACATCACACCCTGACCAAACCAAAATAGAGACATAAAACGGTTCTCTAAGGTCAAATACTATAGTATTCACTGTATTGATTTTGCAGACTAAAGTCAGCAAAAACACTACAATCAATACAGTAGTATTTACTGTAGTATTTACAGTGAACTACAGTATAAATACTGTAGTAAAAGAAAACTGTTGTATATACTATGGTAATGAATGTATTGTTTTTGCTGATTGTAGTATACTGTAATATTTACTGTAGTGTTTTTTGCAGATATTACTGTAGTACGTTTAAAACAAATCTTTGACATTAAAGTGGAGGCGCTCTCCTTTAGGAAACCTACTGGATAAATAGCAAAAGCACACATTATCCATAACCTGTAGGAAGGTAGGACTGGGGTCTGAATGATCTATATTTGGCATGTAGGTGTCTCACTTATGTGTGGGGAAGAAAACATGGGGACTCTCCTTCACTGCAGCCGACGTGGGGAAAACATTTAAACGTGTCAAACCTCGCAAGGCTGCAGGCCCAGACGGCATCCCCAGCCGCGCCCTCAGAGCATGCGCAGACCAGCTGGCTGGTGTGTTTACGGACATATTCAATCAATCCCTATCCCAGTCTGTTGTTCCCACATGCTTCAAGAGGGCCACCATTGTTCCTGTTCCCAAGAAAGCTAAGGTAACTGAGCTAAATGACTACCGCCCTGTAGCACTCACTTCCGTCATCATGAAGTGCTTTGAGAGACTAGTCAAGGACCATATCACCTCCACCCTACCTGACACCCTAGACCCACTCCAATTTGCTTACCGCCCAAATAGGTCCACAGACGATGCAATCTCAACCACACTGCACACTGCCCTAACCCATCTGGACAAGAGGAATACCTATGTGAGAATGCTGTTCATCGACAACAGCTCGGCATTTAACACCATAGTACCCTCCAAGCTCGTCATCAACGTAGTAGTTTTGGAATTGTTAGCTAGATTACGTCATAAGGTGAATGCACCAATTTGTAAGTCGCTCTGGATAAGAGCGTCTGCTAAATGACTTAAATGTAAATGTACTTGTTGGTTATTACTGCATTGTCGGAACTAGAAGCACAAGCATTTCGCTACACTCGCATTAACATCTGCTAACCATGTGTATGTGACAAATACAATTTGATTTGATTTGATTTGATTTGGAATGGTCAGCTCTTTTATATGTATATTAAATACTGCAGTTTTTGCTATAGTTTTAAAAAATGTGTTTTTGCGGACATTAATGCAGTATTTACTAGTGTTTTGTTGTGGATAATACTGTAGAATTTACTATAGTATACTACAACATTATATATAAGTACCACAACTGATTGAGGGATACAACAGTCTGTACAGTAGTATAGTATTCCACAGAATACTACAGTTTACCACAGAATTCTATAGTAAG
This sequence comes from Oncorhynchus keta, assembly GCF_023373465.1. NCBI lineage: Eukaryota > Metazoa > Chordata > Actinopteri > Salmoniformes > Salmonidae > Oncorhynchus > Oncorhynchus keta. The sequence goes on from NC_068430.1 coordinate 76,150,403, forward strand.
TACTATAGTAACTGCCTGCCGGGGCAGTGTGTTTGCATGCGTATGTGCCTCATCAGAGCGATAGACGGAGAGCAGAGGGAGGGAGACGGAGAGCAGAGGGAGAGAGAGAGACGGAGAGAGAGAGGGAGAGAGAGAGGGAGAGAGAGGAGAGAGAGAGGGAGAGAGAGACGGAGAGAGAGACGGAGAGAGAGACGGGAGAGAGGGAGACGGAGAGAGAGAGGGAGACGGAGAGCAGAGGGAGGGAGACGGAGAGCAGAGGGAGGGAGACGGAGAGCAGAGGGAGGGAGAGCAGAGGGAGAGCAGAGAGGAGGGAGACGGAGAGCAGAGAGGAGAGGAGACGGAGAGCAGAGGGAGGGAGAGAGAGCAGAGGGAGAGAGGAGAGAGAGAGGGACAGAGACGGAGAGCAGAGGAGAGAGAGAGAGAGACAGGAGAGAGAGACGGAGAGAGAGAGAGGGAGAGAGAGGGAGAGGGAGGAGAGCAGAGGGAGAGAGAGACGGAGAGAGAGAGGGAGAGAGACGAGGGAGAGAGAGAGGGGAGAGAGA